>NC_041393.1:124080701-124143651 GCF_002162155.2 Triticum dicoccoides
AAACTTACCAATACTTTCTTTTAGGATAGTTTACATGCGCTAAGCCATGTGTCACGGACCATTAGAGGGTTTTTTGTTTTCATATTTCTTTTCCAGATGACCTACAACCATACGATGCCTCTATTTCCCACGGGCACCTTGTCATGTCCTTTTTTCGAATTCAATTATCATGTCATGTGTCATTATATGGCTGACATGGTGACACTCCAGGGCGGCGATTCTATTTAGCCCCTAGGTCAAGGCATAGCGACTTGGGAAACGTTTATACCCGGCGCGCCAGCCGACTGTTCTGCCGGACGCGTGCGGGTCATTCGATCTACTGGCGACCGAAGCATCTCAATTAGCCCCAGTTCCCACAATCAAAACACGTTGGGGGCCACGCGCACCGCCCGTGACCTGCGTCCATATCCCTTTCATGGTTGAAACGACATGTGGTGCCCCCATGTTTGGTTTTGACAATTGATGACATTCTCTATGGACTAATGGTTGCCTTGAGATATATTTGAAGGATTTGTCCAGAGGTTTTTCTTGAAATCTATGTGTTGGTTTCAAGGAGTTTATGTGTTGACCAAGGTGCCATTAAGGATTTATCAAAAGATTGGTCATGCGTCAGTTGAGCTTATTGCAAGCATGTCTTGAAGAAGAAGATTGTGTGAACATTCATGTTTACCTTCAAGACATCATTTTAATGGAGAGAGTTGGAAAGATTCAAGGTTTATCAAGACTATGTACAAAGAGTGATTCAAGTTGATCAACACACAAAGCATAGAAGATGTGCCAAGTGGGATCAAGTGATCTCATGGTATGGTAAGCATTGTCCATTATGCTTTGTGTATTAACCCGTGGTCTATGTGAGAGTTCTATGTGGGGTTAGGTATGTGTCCATGGGCTTGCATCAAGAGGAAGATATCATACAACCCATGGAGGATGACATCAAGTGGTGATCGTCATCAAGATTGCGGTGTGCAAGTTCAAGTGGAGCATCACGAAGCCATTTAGTGCTTGAAGCTTGCCGTTCATTGTGGTGACAATGGACTTATGAAGATGTGCCGAAGAGTGGCTCACCCGTAGTGGAGTATGGGGGAGCAATCAACTAGTCTTCATCGAGCCAACGCAATCAAGAAAGGTGGTCCAACTTGAGGGAGTCAAGATCGTCATCATCTAGCTCAAGTGGACTATGTGGAAGGCAAAGGTTTTCCCTTGATAGGTTTTCTATTTTACCGGTCTCATGGAGGTAGTTGGGAGACCGGGTTATAGGATCAATTGTTGTACTATCAAGGGGGGATCCCAATTGAGTAGCTTGAGTGTATCGTTCGTAGAGAGCTCAAACCATTGCATCCTTGCATCATATTTCTTGGTTCTTGTTTGGTTTTTCTCCTTGTGAGATTTGGAGCTTTTGGTCATCTTCATGACAAGCTTGAGTTCATCGAAAACGGAGTTCACATGCATCTTCTATGATGTTTTTGATGTTGGAGGTTATGGTGGTTCTTCTCTGAAGGAGGGTTCACTCCTATATATCTTAGGCATACCTCCCCTGCATCTTCTTACTATAACCAACAAGCTGTTTTGATGCTACTCGTCTTCCTCTATCCTGCAAGCTTGAGTTTGCCCAGTTCAGAGTTCATTTGCAGAAGTTATGGCAGTTTAGGCTTTATTGCATCCTCTGTTTTCTCTGTTGTGTTCCTGAAAGCTTCAAGCGGTAGTACTGCCCTCTCGAGAAGTAGTACCTCTTGTAAGCGGTAGTACCGCGGCCCTGTGTCGTGCGTAGTACCGCTGCTTCTGGGGATGTGTTTTTTCGTGTCGGGTTTCGCAATAGTACCTCTTATAAGCGGTAAGCAGTACTACATCTCCACCTGAGCGGTAGTACCTCTTATAAGCGGTAAGCGGTACTGCCTCTCCACATGAGTGGTAGTACCTCTTATAAGAGGTAAGCGGTACTACCTCACCACCCGAGCGGTAGTACCTCTTATAAGCGGTAAGCGGTACTACCTCTCTAGCAGAACTACAACTCATGTTTTTCTCTCTCGTTTGGTTGTCTTGATCGTGCTAAGCGGCAGTACTGCTGCTCTGAGTGGTAGTACCGCTTGTGCATGAACTAAGTGCATAACGGTTGGATTCGGTGATGCCTATAAAAGGGGGTCTTATTCCCCATTGAACCTTATCCTTTGAGCTCGTGTTCTTCCCCCATTGTTGACCTTCTTTGAGCTTGCTATCTCTCAATCCCTCCATGGATTCTTGCTAGTTTTGGGGGGAAAAGAGAGAGGAGATCTAGATCCACGTTTCCACCAATCACTTTCTCCTCTATATGAGGGGAACCCCTTGGATCTAGATCTTGGAGTTCTTCGTGTTCTCCTTCTTGTTCTTCCTCTCATTTTCCTCCATAGCTTTCGTTGCTTTGGTGGGATTTGAGAGTGAGGGACTTGGGCACTCCATGTGCCCTTGCCATTGCATTTGGTGCATCGTTTTGAGTTCTCCACGGTGGTACGTGGAAGTTACAAGTTCAGAAGCTTATTACTCTTGGGTGCTTGGTGCCCTTGAGCTTGTTCCTCTTGGGTGCTTGGGTGCCCTAGACGGTTGGTGGTGTTCGGAGCTCAATCATTATGGTGTAAAGCTCCGGGCAAGTGTTTGGGTCTCCAATTAGGTTTTGGATATCGATAACCCCGAGTAATTTGATGGGTTCCGGTGACCGCCCCCAAGGGTTGCCAAAGTGTACGGGTTCGGTGGCTGCAACAGGGGTTGGCATATGTACCGGTTCGACGACCGCCCTCAAGGGTCCCTTAATGGAATCACGGCATCTTGCATTGTGCGAGGCCGTGAGGAGATTACAGTGTCCCTAGTGGCTTCTTGGGGAGCATTGTGCCTCCACACCGCTCCAAACAGAGATTAGCATCCGCAAGGGTGTAAACATTGGGATACATCTCGTCTCGACGTGCCTCGGTTATGTCTTACCCGAGCCCTTTACTTATGCACTTTTCTTTGTGATAGCCATAGTGTTTCATGTTATATATCTTGCTATCAAATAGTTGTTTATCTTGCTTAGCATAAGTTGTTGGTGCACATATGTGAGCCTAGTTGTTGTAGGTTTTGTGCTTGACAAATTAACCGCTAGGTTTATTCCATATTTGTTCAAGCCTAAACTATAATTATTTTAAAGCGCCTATTCACTCCCCCTCTAGGCGACATCCTCGATCTTTCAGTTGCTCATCCCCATCCATATATCTCACTACATCTTCCTCCTCATCACACCCCATAGCCAGCGGCGGTTCTCGTTGCCATGGCAGCCTACAACGAGTAATCGTCGCCTAATAGGCCTTGTTTGAGTCGTGCATGGATCGCAGGCGTCGGATGCACCCCTCTCCATGGCCGACCACTGTCAGGGATGTGCCCTTCGCCTTGGCCGCCGACACCTGGATGCCTCCATGGCCGCCGCAACCATGGTTCGTTATTCGCCATGGCCAAGCTGCAATTGGCCCACTTTTATTGCTACAACCAGGGGGTTTCGCTGGAACCAGGTATTGTTTTGCTGGATCCACCCATTTTTATTGCTACAACCCTTTTCATTTTTTGCTACCATCTCATTCAATTTTTTGATGAACATTTTTTGTTTTTTGCTGCAACCTCTCTTGGATTTTGCTGGAACCACTTTTTTTGCTGGAACCTTCTTTTGATTTTGCTGCAAATTGAGAGCATGGTGGCATCATGCAGGCAAGTTTTTTGATACATCAAATTTTGCTGGAACCTCTTTTGACTTTTGCTGGAACTAGCACTTTGAATTTGCTACATAGGCTATGATGAAGCTAGGATGGCGATGAACGGCGGGTACCATATGTCTTTGCTGCATTGGGTCTTTTTGCTGGAACCAGCAATCATTTTTGCTACAACCATCCTAAGAAGAGCTAGAACCAGCGAGATTATTGCGTTTTTGCTGGAACCGTCACATTTCTTGTTAGAACATTTTTTTGGTTTGCTAGAGATGGTGTTATTTTTTGCTACAACGGGCTATTTGTTTTGCTCCAATGGACTACTAGAGTGTTTGTTTTGCTTTTGTTACTGATTTTATTTTTGCTATAATCGGCATGGGGAAAGCTTCAACCTCAAAAAACAGCTTCAACCAGAGAGAGTGGAGAAAAGCTTGGATTGGCGTGGAAAAAAGCTTCAACCGGGCGGGTGCTAGCATGTGACGCTGGCGAGCTGCAGTCGGTGGGGCATGTTGATGTTGCGACGAGCGTGCTATGACGGAGGCGGCTAGTTGCTGCAATGGCATAGGCGTCCAATGTGCTACGAGACGACCATCTTCCTACGTGATGGCAGCTAGGTGCAGCAACGACGTCTGCTGGTTCTGGTGATGCCCAGTGTTGTGAGGATTGTGATGCCCCCGATTCAATCGTACACTAATCATACACACAAACGTGTACGATCAAGATCATGGACTCATGGGAAGATATCACAACACAACTCTAAACATAAATAAAATTCATACAAGCTTCATATTACAAGTCAGGGGCCTCGAGGGCTCGAATACATATGCTCGATACACAAGCGATTCAGCGGAAGCAACAATATCTGAGTACAGACATGAGTTAAACAAGACTGCCTTAAGAAGGCAAGCACAAAGGCAACAACGATCGAAAAGGCAAGGCCTCCTGCTTGGGACCTCCTCACTACACCTGGTCGTCGGCGGTCTCCACGTAGTAGTAGGCACCCTCAGGGTAGTAGTAGTAGTAGTAGTCGGCGGTGGTAGCATCTCGCTCCTGGGATCCACCATCTGATCGCAACAATCAGGTATAGAGGGAAAACAGGTAGCAAAGTGACCGTGAGTACTCATCCAAAGTACTCTCAATACTTACATCAGAACTATACTAATTATGCATCAGTATCGAAGGAATGAACTGTATCTATGGAGTAAACTGCAGAATGCCAGAAGGGAAGAGGAAAGCCTAGCCTATCGAAGACTAGCATCTTCAAGCATCTTGCAGCATTCAGAAGAGTACATAATAGCATTTTATAATTAACAAGCATGTCGTAGTATTAACCACCAGAGATCCTTCCTCGACTCCCTGCGAGAAAGCAATCCCGAAGCCACATATCCATCACATGTCTCTCAAGTATCCATTTCTAGTTGTAATATATCGGGATACAACTCCGAGCACCCGTTACCGTGGACACGGCTATTCGAATAGATAACTTCCCTGTAGGGATGCACCACATTACCCGACACGCTTGATTACTCTGGCCGGACACACTTTCCTGGGTCATGTCCGGCCTCGGAAGATCAACACGTCGTAGTCCTACCTCGGCTCTGCATAGAGGTCCCCACCGATCTACATCCTAAGTGCTCCGGGGTCTTGGGCCCATTGCTCTTTGCACTCTAGGTCGTTATGCAACAAGCCGATATGAGCACCACCTCATCCTAGATGGCACTGGCCTGACAGGGCCATAATGTTGAACTGGACATCTGACAGAGCTTTCGGAAGAAACGTATGAAGCCGAGTGCCCATAACTGTTCCAGCATGGCGGTTAGTGCGTATAGGCCCGTGGCCAACTCAGAACAAATACCCAAACCCTTAATGTATTGGGAGCTCGCGAAGGCGAGCAGAGACTCACGATCATGTGACCCCGTCGCCCTGTCTCGAAGAAATATGGCAAGGGCCAGGCCCAACTCTCTCACTAGGGTGGTCTACTTGCCCGTCCGTGCCTCGTCTTATCTCGCGGGTACCCTCCAGGTCAACTCGACTAACTAGTGACTGTCGAGAACTCAGGTCCACCTCTACTGGGCTTGTACTGCCTGTCCCTTTAGTCTCGCAGTAACAGTAACTCTTGCGGGTACCCCCACGGTCAACCCGACTTCACATATCTTGCGAGTACCCCTCGGGGCCGACCCGTCTTTAACATGGGCCTGGAGTAAAGCCAAGGTAACTATGTGTCCAAAACATCAAGGGGAGTCTGAGGAATCACCCTCGATGGAATCCACTTGATGTAAGCGTCAAGGTGAACATGAGGAATCACCCTTGAGGTTCACACTTGAGGTGTTGCATGACAGAGTCGTATCAGGAGTGGTGAAGTAGGAATCACCCTCGGTAGACCATGACCGATTAGCTACACTACAAAGTTATAATCAAGAGTGCGTTATGAGGTATCACCCTCGGCACTCGATAGTAGCTCTGGAGAGTCGTACAACTAAGGGGGTGAGGTGATGTGTCGGGCTCTGGACATCGATCACGTTGATCGAGTCATCGATCATGAAGCAGGGGCCATAGGGACAAGGTGAGGGGTCACTGATGCATTACAAACCAACCTATACTAAGCAGTTTAGGATAAGCAAGTAAGGTACAACCGCAGGTTACAAAATCAGGCTATGCATCATAATAGGAGCAAATCAATTACAGTAGAAAAATCTAATGCAAGAATGAGAGAGAATGGAATGGGCGATATCGAAATGATCAAGGGGGGTTTGCTTGCCTGGAAGCTCTGCTGAAAGGGTAGAAGGATCCTCGGTGACGTAGTTGATCACAGTGACATCAGCAGCACTCTCGGGGTCGACCGGAGAGAAGAGGGGGAAGAAACAATAAATATAAAGCAAACAGATGCATGACATGACAACATGCAGAGCTAGGGGTGTTCTAATGCGCTGCTACACGATACCGGCCGAGGGCGAAAACATCCAGGAATGTTTTTGAGAAGTTTGGCATTTTCACACAGATGAAATGGAGGAGGACAGTGACGTGACGCTATTCTATGGGCATGTGAGAGATGAACGAAGGATATATTTGGAGTCATCATATTTTTCTGAGCAACTTTCATATATAAATTATTTTCATTGGTATATTTTCCCTTAATTTTCAAAGTTTTAAACATTTTTTGAAATTATTATTAATTAAATTAATTCGGACACATAGTTATTGCGTCAGCATGATGTCATCCTGACGTCAGCAGTCAACCAGCCAGTTGACTGGTCAAACCCACGTCTGGGCCCCACCTGTCATTGACAGAGGGGTTAACAGAGTTAAGAACTAGTCTAGTATAGCTAATTAATCTCCTAGGTCCACCTGTCAATCACTAATTAGGTTAATTAATTAAAACTAAAATGCTTTTAGTTAATTTGAGGGGTGGACCCCACCTGTCAGTGGCTGGGTCCCCTAGTCAGCACCTGTTGACTGGTCAACCCAGTTAACAGGGTCAGCCAGGCCCCTGGGGCCCACCAGTCAGCGACTCTGGGGGTGGCCCCAGGCCAGCCAGGTCAGCGCGGCCGGCGCTTCACCGTCGGCGACCAAAACTCGCGGCGGAGCAGCAAAGATCTCGCCGGAAACACGCCACAGCGGGTCGTGTGGCGCGGGGGCAGATGCGTTTGAATGGGCATAGAGCACCATGTCGATCGGTGGCAGTGGTCGAGGCCGAGGCTGCCGGAAACATCGCCGGCGATGAACGAGGCGGACTGCGAGATTCGTCCAACGTGGACGTAGGGGCTACGAGGCACGACAAGTAGCATGACTAAGCATGTAGGGCTCCTACGCGTGCACTGAGCACGTCTACGTGCTCAGTTGAGCTCGATGGCAACCACATCAATGGCGGTGAGCGGCGCGGCAGAGGACGATTCAGGCGTCAATGGTGATGGTGGAATTGGAACCAGAGAAGGACAGGGGAGAGGAGAATCTGGACGGTGATCTCATAGTGGTCTCGAAGAATGGCTCACCAAGCTCGGAGAAGTTCTTGGGAGGTTGCGGCAGCAGTGGCGATCTCGGATGACCGATGAAGAAGATGATGATGCTGACATTGATGCAGGGCTTCTGGCGACGTGTGGTTGACGTAGTTGACGAAGGGCGACAAGGCGGAGCCCTAGGAGAAAGTGAAAGGGCGAGAGGAGCACGGTGGGCGCGTTGGCACCGAACGGCGGCGATGGGCGTGCTCGGCGATGAGAGCGACAGGGGAGCAGAGGGCAGAATGAGGTAGGAGAGAGATTGAGCGCATGTAGGGGGCTCGGGTATCGTCGAGGAGGGCTGCGGGGACTAGTAGACACTGGGGGCACTGGATGGCTGCCGCGTGGCCATCTACGCTGTGTGGGGCCGACAGGAGCCAACCCACCCCTGATGAACAGGGGTAGATGAAGGGGGCTGGTGGGCTGGGCTGTGCACTGGGCTTGTGCACCGTGCATTTAGGCCCAGTGCATAGTGGGGTTTTCTTTTCTCTTGCCTTTTCCCATTTCTTTTATTCATTCTTTTCTGTTTTATTTTAGTTACACTTTATTCACTTTAATTAAAATACAAAACTAGTTTCTAAATTAGTATTATCAAATATACAACTGCCACAACAATTTTAACCCCCCAACAAAATAGGTTAATATTTTATAAATTAGAAAAGACATTTAGTTAGTTGTCCAAGCTATTATTTTAATTATTTTAGGGCACTTAGTCACTTTGTAAAAATGTTGGTTCCCAACCATAATTAGTTATGGAATATTTTCAACATTATGAGCATTTTAGTTTTGGCAATTTGAAAACTTTAAATTTTGACTTTATTTTAAATTTGAATTTGAACCAGTTTTGAATCTAAGTGAGATTAGCAATAGTAATAGTGGTGACATGGCATCATTAGCAGAGGATTTCTGTAGCTTAATTATCCTAGCGTTACAAGGACGGCGAGCCGGCGGGGCTTCGAAGTCAGCGGCCATGGCGGGCTGCGTGAGTGAGGCGGGATGTGTTGGAGATTTTCTTTTTTTGTTTCGCATGATGTATCAGACGAGGAAGAAGAAAGGGGACTAGATCTGACGGTATGGGAAACTGCAATCGAACGGGTACGCGCTGACCGGCCTAATTTTGGGCCGGTGCGCTGGGGCCTATCACTCGTCTAGCGACTTAGTTAGGTGTCGTGTACCCCTTATGCTGCCACTACATACACCGCTGCCCAAGTAGCTCGATGTTCCGATTTTGGAAGGCTTTAGAACATTCTAAGACTGCTTTTTTTGTTTGTTTTTAAGCTTATTATTTATTTTTGTTCTTTATTTTCTGTTTTTCATTTTCGTTTTCTTACTTCATTTCCATTTAATGTTTTTCTTATTTTTATATTTTCTATTCTTTTTCTGTTTCCTATTTTATTTTCAAAATCACAAACATTTTTCGAAATCCAGGAACATTTTTTTAATTAGTGATTTTTTTTTTGCAATTTGGGACACTTTTTT
Source organism: Triticum dicoccoides (assembly GCF_002162155.2). NCBI lineage: Eukaryota > Viridiplantae > Streptophyta > Magnoliopsida > Poales > Poaceae > Triticum > Triticum dicoccoides. Next base: position 124,089,874 of record NC_041393.1, read on the forward strand.
CAATATCATGAAGTAGTTTTAAATTTGCAGCAATTTTTCAAATTCATGAACATTTTTTGAATTCTGTAAACATTTTTTGAATTCCATAACATTTTGCAAATCCATGTACAGTCTTTATCATAATGTTTTTGAAATACATAAATATTTTAAAATACATGAAATTTTCTGAAATTCAAGAGTCATTTTCAAGTGTGGGACATTTTCTAAAAAAATCAAAAAAAAAATAAAAATCAAAAAGATTTTTTAAATTCTTGAACATTTTTCAAAATCCTAGAATATTTTCAAAATGAATGTTTTTTTAAATTTACTGAACCTTTTTTGAATTTAGAAACTTTTTAAATATCCCAAAAAAAAGTTGGAATTCGTGAACATTTTTCAAACTTAGAATAGAAAAGAAAAAAAACGCAAAAAAGCGCAAAAAAATACAGGGGCATGCCCGCCCTGCACTTGGGCATTGCCCATAGCACGCAGGGGGATGCGCGATTGCTGCCTTCCCTGTGGGTTTTGCGAGGATAGGAGGTCCCACTCTAGGGATCATCACGAGAGAGATGAACATCGAGTCAATGATGACTTCTACGGATAGTGGATCACACATAGAAGGCATTTTGAATTAATGTGCCCATGCCAGTAACACCATGAATCTGGCTAGCCCATCACATATGCATACGTGCTTGTCATGTACTATCTCTGTCTGGCTTTATTAGTCCTCATCATATTTTGGGTTCAAGTTTGACCACATATTTGACTAGTAAATTATTAATGTCACAAACAATTATATTATTGGATTCATATTTGAATGTAGTTTTCAATGATATTATTCTTGCTACGTATAACATATATTTTATTATTAAAAATCATGGTCAATATATGACCCAAAATATGAGGGGACTAGTAAATCTGGACAGAGGTAATAGCTTTCAGGTGTCCATATTAGATTCCCATATATATAGTATTATGAACATAGGTTTAGAATTTTCACTAAAATTATATCAGTTCTACGGTTTAATTCATACATATTGCTAAAATACACCCTGGGAGCAAATGCTCCTGGTGTGAATAGTAAAATAAAAAATAGAAAAAATTCAAAAATTCTATTTTTTTTGTGACATACTTTCACAAATGTTTGTTCTGCATGCAAAATTTGATCACAAAATCACATTGGTAGAAGTCATGCCAAAAAGACAAAATCACAGCTCCAAAATGCTTGTGTAAGTAATATTTTCAGAGGATCAATTTTGTTTTATTTACCACGCTTTACACCAATGTGATTTAGCGATGAAATACATGCACAACAAACATTTGTGCAAGTATGCCACAAAAAAATTCAGGATTTTTTTTATTATTTTACTGTTCACCCCAGGAGCATTTGCTTCTGGGTGTAGAAACTCCAGGTCCACGATGAAGGTGGTATCTTGGAGATCATGTCCGTATTTAGAAGGAAACTAAGTTGTAATTAACTCACTATGAGAAAAAAATAACAATCAAAATGCTTTTTTGGTTGAAGGTTTGATTTTCTAAATTTCACCAGTGCAACAAATATGGGCTAGTTTACCGAAGGAATTAATTATAGATTGGCTTGTCGGACCTTTTCGAAGAACATACTTCCTCCATCTAAATATATATGATTAAATACGTTTTTCGAGCTTGTCTTTGACCATTGATAAGATTAATAAAATATGATATCAATGATATAAAATTATACCATCCGTCCGATAATATAAAATATTAGGGCTAATAACATCTTATGTTATCGGATAGATGGAGTATATCATTAGAAACTCATTTCACATACAAATTTGATGGTCTAGTTTTGCAACATATACATTATTAGTCTAACAAGTGGTCAAAGGCAACCTTGAAAAAACGCATTAGACCCTATACATTTAAATGAAGGGACTACAAGACTTTTTGTCACCAGAAAAACAAAAATAAATTCCTCTTTAATTTTTGTAACGTAGAAATGAATGTGTAGTTAACTACGAATAAACTAGCTTTTTAGGGGTAAAGCCAAGTTTATTCATTGAAAATCACAATATGTGGGATACGGTTTAGGTCATGGGGTTGGTCAAACCAGACATGACGCCCTTGACCAGGGGAGAGAGAGGAAACTTGACTAAACTATGTGCTTCAGAATTAACATCACGACATTCGAAAGTAAAGTTACTAGTTATGTTGAAATTGATCTACTTTGTGATTAATCTCATTAACTATAGCGCCATAACTACCTCGGCTTCCTTTGATATCAGCAACCACTTGCTTCTTACTAAAAGAAATAGTGCAGTTAAAAAATAGTGAGCTGCTTAATAAAGCAAGTGTGAGGATTCCATACCAACCTGGCTAGCCCACCACCCATGGTGCTACCTAGGTGTTTCTCAAAGTAAATTATAAAGTAGTTGGCCAAGCGCGGATGGCCAAACTATGGTCTATCCCCCATCAGCAGACCATTTCTTCTTCAAGTGTCGCTTCACGCTAAGGATTTGGGACATGATCAAAATTTGGCTTCAGTTGGATCACATTGATATTTCCACATGGCATTTGTTGCAATCCACCAAGGTGTGGTGGATGGGTCTATCTGACAATACCACCCCTAACCATGCTCATCTCTTAAACAATTTGGATATTGGAACGGGAGAAACGCACGAGTTTTTCGGCACAAGAGCACTCCTCCTACGATCCTCCTTCAAAACAGTAAGGTGGAGGTGGCGCTATGGGTGTCCGCGGGCACCAAACAATTGGGTTTCATTATGTCGCGAGAGTAACAACCTTGTTGTAAGGGTGTGTTGTAACACACTATGTTCGAACTCATGTCCCTCTTAATAATATACATGGCAAATCTTTTGCCCTGTTAAAAAAAACAGTCGCCTTGGAATTCAAATAGACGGCCACACATCCATATTATGCAAATATTATTCGGTGCCACTACATACTCAAGCTTTTATAGTACTTGACCATGTACACGTTAGATCATCCCTTCGATCTACCCGTTGGCCGGCAGGGCTTCTCGACCACGCAAAACTCAATCGGGCCACGCACTAGTGCATGCATGAACGTGGTTGGCCATTGTCGTATATGGTGTCAGACGTCATCTTGGTGATGCCTTCTTCCCCTTGGGGTCTTTGCTTAATGATCACAACTCACGAGCACTAGCTTCATGGTTCATATATACCAGTGGTTTGCTAATCCAGGTCTTTCATTAGGCGATTTTATTAGTCCATGTGACTTAGGCTGTCTTGTAGTAGACGTCAACATCGTTTAGAAACAATGAGAGTGGTTTTTCTACCATGCCCTGATGCTTTGTGATTCATGGTGACGAACAATGAGAGTGGTTCCGCACAAAATTTGTCTTGTTTCAATTTTCTATAATGTTTTATCACATTTTTTCCTTGTTTCAAAGTATATCATAAGATTTCGTGTATACTAACAAATAAAAGTGCACTTAGTTCATATTGGAGTTACTGGTACACAATGGTTCATAATGTGACATTTTGATACATGTTTTTAACTGCATTTTGATGCACATGTTAAAACAAGAAGAAAAATACCTGACACAACACTTTTAAACAAGTACAAAATTGTGAAACTCAAACAATATAGCACAAATCTCAAAGCAAACGGACAGTGGATCCTTATACTTATCCCATGGATGGTAGGGTTTGTTTTTCTCTAAAAAAATACATCCATCGGTCCAAGTCATGAGTAGTACTACTTAGTGATCTAAAAAGTCTTATATTAGTTTATAAAGGAAGTACTATGTACAAGAGATTAAAGCATAGTCCAAAGACCCACTAAGGATATGAGCTGAGGTGGAGAAGTGTTAAATAGTGAAAAGAGAGAGTAACGATGTACTTGATACCAACACCAATTTGAGAAAACTGTGAGATACATATTGCCTTGATATCGAACTTGATCCAAAATATAGTTTATTCTACTCCCCTAAGTATTTTTGCTCATGGTGTTCATATACATGAATGCAAGCCTTCATTTATCTCAACAAAACTTAGGCCTAGAACTCTAGCATTTTCATTACATTTGTGAGGAAAAAGAGAAAGTTGTAAACATAATTAGTTAAAGATAGCATCAGCATTTTGCTTGCACTCTAACAAGACCTACATTTTGGATTGGAGAGTATATAACACTAGGAATGTATATTTTTAAGTCAAGTGGAAATCGTTATTAATAAATCCACAATCTTAAATACTGATTCTTCATCGAAGGGATAATCAAATAGCCGCATATTCTATATATATAATGCAATTCTACGTCTAACAATGTGTTAGTAGCTGGATGAAAAGTCCTGATGGCACCACGTGTCCTCTTTGGTAAACATCGTGATTCCTAATTAGACTTCTACATTAACTTTTCCTCACTTTGCGTGTTTTATATACAACTGATGTTACTGCATTGTGATTGATCCGGTTCACTCTACACACGTTTTCGTCTCATATTTATCAAATCTTCCCATATACGCCAAGCATCAAAGTTTGCACGTAAGACACAACCAAGAATATGAGTTGTGTCGTCTCCTGCTATTTTAGTTGTTATGCATGAAAAACTTATCAATGTTCTCTCTCTTTATCACTGATTATAGAGAATATTAACATTGAAGATAGCTAATGTCAGACATTTTTGTACATGCACTTAGTGACTACGGCTAGTAGTGTGATTATACGTTTTAGTGAAAATACAAAAACGCTTGTCCCAAATAGAACAATGTGGCTTAAATTAGTGTAACATGGCTCTCTCGGAAGTTTGATATCAAGTAGACATATTCCTAGTTACCCCGAGGAATGGTTTACAGGTCTTGTCCTGCAAGGTCCAGTGCTTAATTTGCTTGTGTCTTCCATTACTGGAAACCTTGGAGGACAAGCGCACACTGATCCTAGTGGCATATAAATGTAGCCAATTCTGAGACGTGACAGCAACATGGACCTACACATATGGCCTTAGAATTGCCTGGTCAGATTCGTTTCCCACGAATGTAGGTGTGCAGTCAAGGCCACGGCAGGTTTATGATATCACCAAGCAAACAAAAGCAGTGGTAGCTACCTAGCTGGGCAGTGTATTTCTTTTCAATAACTGACAATATTTATTTATTTATTTATTAATACATTATTTGCGGGGTTATTAATACATTAATATAAATATGATATAAATACACACAGCCTTTGCAACAACATAATCTTCTATATCTAAATAGTTAGCCCCCGCTGAGAATGGTGTTTTTGTTCTCGGCCTCCATGGAGGACGATTTTTTAACAAAAACAAAATTCATAAATTTTGGTTTCAAAAAAATCTGAAAAAAATTGTACAAGCAAACAACGATGTCAGGCGTAAGTGTGTAAAATTTCTGGATGAAATACGTTGAAATGCGACCTGTACAAAAAGGACAAATTCATAGTCTGGGAGGATTAATAGTATCACGTGTTAAAAAGCTATGTTTTTTGCACAACCCTCATTTCAACATATTTCGTCCTGAAAATTTACACACTTGTGTCCTTTATCTACCTTTATATTTTTTTCAGAAATTTTTCAAATGTAAAAATATGAATTCTGAATTTTGCATTTGGAGGCCTCCATAGAGCTCGGCTTCCAAAAGCAATCTCCCGCCCCCACTAGCCTATTTCTCTCAACATGCAAGTATGTCACCTCGTCATTCAACATGCATGAAGAAAGGTCCACCACAACATGCAATCATGCATAATAATAAAAACTGACTTCAACATGCAAACATGCATGAGAATTTACATTCCATTATGATATTCACATTATACAATAATCAAACACCAGAAATCATATTTATTTTCAGCTTTAGTTCCCATATTATTACTCCAAATATTCATTCCATACAACCCATTATAACTGAATATATTGCAAAACATTTCTGCAACAGTGTGCATGATATCATATAGTATCAAGAGTTGGTCGAAGCATCAAAGATGTGCATAGCTAAAGAAAAACAGGGAGAGAAAAAAAAAAGACATAACCCCGCTGAAACACGGGCAAAGGCCCCCGTAGGGCGAGGTAGGACGCCCACCCTACCTTAAATTCGTATAATTTCTTTACGTGGTATGTATACATCGGTTGCCGCCTGGCTGGGTGAAAAAAAACTTTAAAAATGAGAGGAGACAGTCATTTTTGTTGGATAGTTATGCAATTTCATGATTAATTCCAGTAAAAGTAGATCATGATTAAAATAACATTTTGCATGCATAGCTCTAGCATATACTAGATGACCATAACAACATGAACAACATCATCATACAGGTAGCAGCAAACATAAGCACATACCACATTTAGATATATTAAAACTGAGCACTAATCCAGCCATCTCAGGGCATTAGCATCTACAACCGTCGGATCTATAGTTTTCAGCGCTTTCGGCCGTCCAACGAAACTCTACCGCAGTACTTGTGGCGACTGGAGTGGGAAGCTACTCCCGTGACAAAATTGGGGGGTCGTGGTTAATTGGGCCATCTCGCACGAAGCCCTTATAAACGTCACGAGGAAAAAAACACATCAAATGCCGCCCCTCTCCCTCCGCCCGAGCCCGACGCCCTCCCCACGCCGCCTCGCTTCCTTTGCGACCTAGAGATGTTTGTGGCGGCCGAGATCCCTCCCATCCCTCTCGTGCTACCACTCCGTCCAGCAGGAGAGGAATACTTGGCGAACACATGAAGATCCTTCACTGGTACACATCCGTTCGTGTCCCGGTTGTCCATCAATTTCTGCAAGGTCTCCCTCCCTCCCACCTCTTCCTGACCCAACCCATCGTCTCGCTCGTCCGTCCACCTCTAACCAGGTTGTTGCCAATCTGATTAGCTATTGTCCCGATGTCCCATGTCCCAGTCGGTACCCAGAAGTATTCCACCACAGCTTGCCCACGCCTCCTTCCCCTCATGCTCCCATTTGATGATTTGAAATTGGGATCTAGTCAATCTGCAAGTATTTTTTTGCGGGGAATATGTGAGTAGTTGATTTGATGGTCTGGTAACACAATAGCCCTGAAACAATCAGATTACAATGATGGTGGTGGCTCATGCCCTTTGTATCTCCACTCCTCCATTGTGTCCGTTCTTACTGCTGATTCAACAAAGGACGGTTGCGGAAAAGCACTCCAGAAACCATCCGATTGTGAAGGGACCTCTTCTTTGCCATCTCTAATCACGTTGCCTGCCATGATGTTGACATGTAACTTATTTTATGCACGATTCACATGAATTTAGGAATGTCCTTCATATGCAGAAATCAGTTATTTATTGGTAGACTGAGAAAAACATGTGTCAATCTTTTTGCCTATGAAGAACTGAGATAATTTTCTCTATCTTTTTGCAGAGAGTAAACGTAGTTTGCAAAGTCTTTTTTCAAACGCATTGACCAATAGAAGAAGTCTTCAGTTTGGTACTTGGCTAATCTGACTTGTATGCCACCACAGTAGTAATGGTGTATTCGTAACAATATTGAGGGATCTTTGTTGTAGGGTAGATGGAGATAAATGCATAGATACAAGGTCTTCACTTTGGCTGATAAGTGATAAATTTCAATGCATAGAACATGTAGGTCCCAACTCCCCACAGTATATCTTCTGCAACATTTACATTTTTAATGTTGCTCAGAACTACTTTTTTTGCAAGCAGAAAAATAATTTATTAATCAACCGTGGCCAAGTCTGCATTACAAACGTCAGTAACCTCATCCAGTCCTGAGCAAAGCCACACTGCAGTGCGCTTCTTTATTCTACCAAAATGTTGCTCAGAACTTGGTATTATCAGCATGACTCCAGATTGACATCTACTCAAATATTATGTTAGTGGAAAATTTCAGATTGACATCTACTCCAGATTGACTCCAGATTACTATTTAACTGATCACTATTGCTGATATTTTACTGTGGAAAATTTCATATAACAAAGAAGCTTCCCTTCATATCAATTAGTGGTGGAAAAGAAGCTCATGCTTGAGAGAAAATTGTCAAAGATATAGGAGATGAGAAATTTCCATCCGTGGTAAGCCCACTTGATTGCTGGCCCATTGCATATTGTCTCACCAGTAATGAAGACATTCATATTAATACAGTAAATAATCGTATGGATGGATTAATTTACTTATATTTAATTATATAGTATCTCCTTCGTTCAATTCAATGGGAAGTTGCCTACATACCAGTACAATTTTTAAATTTTGCATTCTGAGGGTACACAAGGTAGCTCGAATGCCACTGAAGAGGAAAACTTTACGAAACTACTTCACAGACGATACTGTTGGACGATTCAGAGATGATATGTTTAATCCACTGGCTGTGTTGCACCTAGTTCTTTGTATAGATGGTCTGATTTGCACTATCGTCTCTGAATCGTTCAAGAGTATCGTGTGCATAGCAGCTCTCAAAACTTTATATTGCCACGGCATAAATTGTTATGTTAGCTTAATTTACAGAGATGGTTTTGGCATTGAGTGCCATGCCATTCTTTATTTTACTGTTTGTTTTTCACATTTCCTCATTCCATGTTTCAATCATCATTTTGGCAGATCCATAACGAGAAAAATGTTGGGGAACGTAGCAGAAATTCAAAATTTTTCTACGTGTCACCAAGATCTATCTATGGAGAAACCAGCAACGAGGGGAAGGAGAGTGCATCTATATACCCTTGTAGATCGCTAAGCGGAAGCGTTCAAGAGAACGGGGTTGAAGGAGTCGTACTCGTCGTGATCCAAATCACCGGAGATCCTAGTGCCGAACGGACGGCACCTCCGCGTTCAACACACGTACAACCCAGTGACGTCTCCCATGCCTTGATCCAGCAAGGAGAGAGGGAGAGGTTGAGGAAGACTCCATCCAGTAGCAGCACAACGGCGTGGTGGTGGTGGAGGAGCATGGCAATCCTGCAGGGCTTCGCCAAGCACCTGTGGGAGAGGAGGAGGTGTCACGGGAGGGAGGGAGGCGCCAGGGCTTCAGGTGCGGCTGCCCTCCCTCCCCTCCACTATATATAGGGGCAAGGGAGAGGGGGAGGGCGCAGCCTTGCCCCTTCCTCCAAGGAAGGGGTGCGGCCAAAGGGGGGAGGAGTCCATCCTCCCCAAGGCACCTTGGAGGTGCCTTCCCCTTTTAGGACTCTCCCCTCCCCAAGTTTCCTTGGCGCATGGGCCTCTTGGGGCTGGTGCCCTTGGCCCATATAGGCCAAGGCGCACCCCCTACAGCCCATGTGGCCCCCCGGGGCAAATGGACCCCCCCGGTGGACCCCCGGACCCCTTTCGGCACTCCCGGTACAATACCGATAAAGTGCGAAACTTTTCCGGAGACCAAAATAAGACTTCCCATATATAAATCTTTACCTCCAGACCATTCCGGAAATCCTCGTGACGTCCAGGATCTCATCCGGGACTCCGAACAATATTCGGTAACCACATACAAACTTCCTTTATAACCCTAGCGTCATCGAACCTTAAGTGTGTAGACCCTACGGGTTCGGGAACCATGCAGACATGACCGAGACGTTCTCCGGTCAATAACCAACAGCGGGATCTGGATACCCATGTTGGCTCCCACATGTTCCACGATGATCTCATCGGATGAACCACGATGTCAAGGACTCAATCGATCCCGTATACAATTCCCTTTGTCTAGCGGTATTGTACTTGCCCGAGATTCGATCGTCGGTATACCGATACCTTGTTCAATTTCATTACCGGCAAGTCTCTTTACTCGTTCCGTAACACATCATCCCGTGATCAACCCCTTGGTCACATTGTGCACATTATGATGATATCCTACTGAGTGGGCCCAGAGATACCTCTCCGTTTACACGGAGTGACAAATCCCAGTCTCGATTCGTGCCAACCCAACAGACACTTTCGGAGATACCTGTAGTGCACCTTTATAGCCACCCAGTTACGTTGTGACATTTGGTACACCCAAAGCATTCCTACGGTATCCGGGAGTTGCACAATCTCATGGTCTAAGGAAAAGATACTTGACATTAGAAAAGCTTTAGCATACGAACTACGATCTTTGTGCTAGGCTTAGGATTGGGTCTTGTCCATCACATCATTCTCCTAATGATGTGATCCCGTTATCAACGACATCCAATGTCCATGGTCAGGAAACCGTAACCATCTGTTGATCAACGAGCTAGTCAAATAGAGGCTTACTAGGGACATGGTGTTGTCTATGTAACCACACATGTATCTGAGTTTCCTATCAATACAATTATAGCATAGATAATAAACGATTATCATGAACAAGGAGATATAATAATAATAACCAATTTATTATTGCCTCTAGGGCATATTTCCAACAATCTCCCACTTTCACTAGAGTCAATAATCTAGTTCACATCGCCATGTGATTAACACTCACAGGTCACATCGTCATGTGACCAACATCCAAAGAGTTTACTAGTGTCGCTAAACTAGTTCACATCATCATGTGATTAAGACTCAATGAGTTCTGGGGTTTGATCATGTTTTGCTTGTGAGAGAGGTTTTAGTCAACGGGTCTGCAACATTCAGATCTGTATGTACTTCGCAATTCTCTATGTCATATTGTAAATGCTGCTTCCACACTCCACTTGGAGCTATTCCAAATGGTTGCTCCACTATACGTATCCGGTTTGCTACTCAGAGTCATTCGGATAGGTGTTAAAGCTTGCATCGACGTAACCCTTTACGCCGAACTCTTTATCACCTCCATAATCGAGAAACATGTCCTTATTTACTCCAAGGACAATTTTTTACTGCTGTCCAATGATCCCCATTTCCGGATCATTCTTGTACCCCTTGACTGACTCATGGCAAGGCACACTTCGGTGCGGTACACAGCATAGCATACTATAGACCCTACGTCTGAAGCATAGGGGATGACCTTCGTCCTTTGTCTCTCTTCTGCCGTGGTCGAGCTTTAACTCTTAACTTCATATCTTACAACTCAGGCAAGAACTCCTTCTTTGACTGATCCATCTTGATCACCTTCAAGATCATGTCAAGGTATATGCTCATTTGAAAGTACCATTAAGCGTTTTTGATCTATCCTCATAGATCTTGATGCTCAATGTTCAAATAGCTTAATCCAGGTTTTCTATTGAAACACACCTTTCAAATAACCCTATATGCTTTCCAGAAATTCTACTTCATTTCTGATCAACAATATGTCAACAACACATACTCATCAGAAATTCTATAGTGCTCCCACTTACTTCTTTGGAAATACAAGTTTCTCATGAACTTTGTATAAACCCAAAATCTTTGATAATCTCATCAAAGCGCACATTCCAACTCTGAGATGCTTACTCCAGTCCTTAGAAGGATCGCTGGAGTCAGCATACCTTTTAGCATCCTTAGGATCGACAAAAACTTTCTGATTGTATCACATACAACCTTTCCATACGAAGACTGGTAAGGAAACTCGTTTTGACATCCATCTGCCAGATTTCATAAATGTAGCTAATGCTAACATGATTCCGACGGACTTAAGCATCGCTACGGATGAGAAAACCTCATCGTAGTCAACTCCTTCAACTTCTGAAAAACTCTTTGCCACAAGTCGAGCTTCATAGACCGTGACATTACCGTCCACGTCTGTCTTCTTCTTAAAGATCCATTTATCTCAATGGCTTGCCGATCATCGGGCAAGTCCACCAAAGTCCATGCTTTGTTCTGATACATGGATCCTATCTCGGATTTCATGGCTTCTAACCATTTGTCGGAATTTGGGCCCACCATCACTTCTCCATAGCTCGTAGGTTCATTGTTGTCTAGCAACATGACTTTCAAGACAGGATTACTGTACCACTCTGAAGTAGTACGCATCCTTGTCACCCTACGAGGTACGGTAGTGACTTGATCCGAAACTTCATGATCACTATCATAAGCTTCTACTTCAATTGGTGTAGGCGCCACAGGAACAACTTCCTGTGTCCTGCTACACTCTTGTTGAAGTGGCAGTTCAATAACCTCATCACGTCTCCACCATCCTCCCACTCAATTCTCGAGACAAACCTTTCTTCGAGAAAGGACCCGATTTAAGAAACAATCCTGATTGCTTTCGGATCTGAATTAGGAGGTATACCCAACTGTTTTGGGTGTCCTATGAAGATGCATTTTATCCGCTTTGGGTTCGAGCTTATCAACCTGAAACTTTTTCACATAAGCGTCGCAGTCCTAAACTTTTAAGAAACAACAGCTTAGGTTTCTCTAAACCATAGTTTAAACGGTGTCGTCTCAACGGAGTTACGTGGTGCCCTATTAAAGTGAGTGCGGTTGTCTCTAATGCCTAACCCATGAACGATAGTGGTAATTCGATAAGAGATATCATGGTACGCACCATATCCAATAGGGTGCAACTATGATGTTCGGACACACCATCACACTATGGTGTTCCAGGTGGTATTAGTTGTGAAACAATTTCCACAATGTCTTAATTGTGTGCCAAAGCTCGTAACTCAGATACTCATCTCTATGATCATATCATAGACATTTTATCCTCTTGTCACAATTATCTTCAACTTCACTCTGAAATTACTTGAACTATTCAATAATTAAGACTTGTGTTTCATCAAGTAAATATACTCAACATCTACTCGAATCATCTGTGAAGTAAGAACATAACGATATTCACTACATGGCTCAGCACTCATTGCACTGCACACATCAAAGTGTGTTACTTCCAACAAGTTGCTATCTTGTTCCATCTTACTGAAACCGAGGCTTTTCAGTCATCTTGCCTATGTGGTATGATTTGCATATCTCAAGTGATTCGAAATCAAGTGAGTCCAAACGATCCATCTGCATGTAGTTTCTTCATGCGTATACACCAATAGACATGGTTTGCATGTCTCAAACTTTTCAAAAACGAGTGAGTCCAAAGATCCATCAACATGGAGCTTCATCATGCGTTTTACACCAATATGACTTACATGGCAGTGCCACAAGTAAGTGGTACCATCATTACTATCTTTATATCTTCTGGCATGAAAATGTGTATCACTACGATCGAGATTCAATAAACCATTCCTTTAGGTGCAAGACCATTGAAGGTATTATTCAAATAAATAGAGTAACCATTATTCTCCTTAAATGAATAACCGTATTGCGATAGACATAATCCAATCATGTCTATGCTCAACGCAAACATCAAATAACAATTATTTAGGTTTAACACCAATCTCGATGGTAGAGGAAGCGTGCGATGCTTGATCACATCAACCTTGGAAACACTTCCAACACGTATCGTCAGCTCACCTTTAGCTAGTCTCCGTTTATTATGTAGCTTTTATTTCGAGTTACTAACACTTAGCAACCGAACCGGTATCTAATACCCTGGTGCTACTAGGAGTACTAGTAAAGTACACATTAACATAATGTATATCCAATATACTTCTATCGACCTTGCCTGCCTTCTTATCTACCAAGTATCTAGGGTAATTCTGCTCCAGTGGTTGTTCCCCTTATTACATAAGCACTTAGTCTCGGGTTTGGGTTCAACCTTTGGTTTCTTCACTGGAGTAGCAACTGATTTGCCGTTTCATGAAGTGTCCCTTCTAGCCCTTGCCCTTCTTGAAACTAGTGGTTTCACCAACCATCAACAATTAATGCTCCTTCTTGATTTCTACTTTCGCGGTGTCAAACATCGTGAATACCTCAAGGATCATCTATCCCTGATATGTTATAGTTCATCATGAAGCTCTAGCAGCTTGGTGGCAATGACTTTGGAGAAACATCACTATCTCATCTGGAAGATAAACTCCCACTCGATTCAAGTGATCGTTGCACTCAAACAATCTGAGCACAAGCTCAATGATTGAGCTTTTCTCCGTTAGTTTGCAGGCTAAGAAAATTGTCGGAGGTCTTATACCTCTTGACGTGGGCACGAGCCTGAAATCCCAATTTCAGCCCTTGGAACATCTCATATGTTCCGCGACGTTTCGAAAACGTCTTTGGTGCCTCAACTCTAAATTGTTTAACTGAACTATCACGTAGTTATCAAAACGTGTATGTCCGATGTTCGCAACATCCATAAACGACGTTTGGGGTTTAGCACACTGAGCGGTGCATTAAGGACATAAGCTTTCTACTGTCCGCATAATCTCTACTGTCAACTTTCAACTATATTTCTCTAGGAACATATCGAAACAGTGGAACTAAAGCGCGAGCTTATGACATAATTTGCAAAAGACTTTTGACTATGTTCAGGATAATTAAGTTCATCTTATGAACTCCCACTCAGATAGACATCCCTCTAGTCATCTAAGTGATTACATGATCCGAGTCAACTAGGCCGTGTCCGATCATCACGTGAGACGGACTAGTCATCATCGGTGAACATCTTTTGATCGTATCCTCCATACGACTCATGCTCGACCTTTCGGTCTCTTGTGTTCCAAGGCCATGTCTGTACATGCTAGGCTCGTCAAGTTAACCTAAGTGTTTCGCGTGTGTAAATCTGGCTTACACCCATTGTATGTGAACGTAAGAATCTATCACACCCGATCATCACGTGGTGCTTCGAAACGACAAACTTTCGCAACGGTGCACAGTTAGGGGGAACACTTTCTTGAAATTTTAATAAGGGATCATCTTATTTACTACCGTCGTTCTAAGCAAATAAGATGCATAAACATGATAAACATCACATGCAATCAAATAGTGACATGATATGGCCAATATCATATTGCTCCTTTTGATCTCCATCTTTGGGGCTCCATGATCATCATCGTCACCGGCATGACACCATGATCTCCATCATCATGATCTCCATCATCGTGTCTCCATGAAGTTGTCTCGCCAACTTATTACTTCTACTACTATGGCTACCAGTTAGCAATAAAGTAAAGTAATTACATGGCGTTGTGCAATGACACGTAGGTCATACAATAAATAAAGACAACTCCTATGGCTCCTGTCGGTTGTCATACTCATCGACATGCAAGTCGTGATTCCTATTACAAGAACATGATCAATCTCATACATCACATATCATTCATCACATTCTTCTTGGCCATATCACATCACATAGCATACCCTGCAAAAACAAGTTAGACGTCCTCTAATTGTTGTTTGCATGTTTTACGTGGCTGCTATGGGTTTCTAGCAAGAACGTTTCTTACCTAGGCAAAACCACAACGTGATATGCCAATTGCTATTTACCCTTCATAAGGACCCTTTTCATCGAATCCGTTCCGACTAAAGTGGGAGAGACTGGCACCCACTAGCCACCTTATGCACCAAGTGCATATCAGTCGGTGGAACCTGTCTCACGTAAGTGTACGTGTAAGGTCGGTCCGGGCCGCTTCATCCCACAATACCATCGAAACAAGATTGGACTAGTAACGGTAAGCATATTGAACAAAATCAACGCCCACAACTACTTTGTGTTCTACTCGTGCAAAGAATCTACGCAATAGACCTAGCTCATGATGCCACTGTTGGGGAACGTAGCAGAAATTCAAAATTTTCCTACGTGTCACCAAGATCTATCTATGGAGAAACCAGCAACGAGGGGAAGGAGAGTGCATCTACATACCCTTGTAGATCGCTAAGCGGAAGCGTTCAAGAGAATGGGGTTGAAGGAGTCGTACTTGTCGTGATCCAAATCACCGGAGATCCTAGTGCCGAACGGACGACACCTCCGCGTTCAACACACGTACAACCCAGTGACGTCTCCCATGCCTTGATCCAGCAAGGAGAGAGGGAGAGGTTGAGGAAGACTCCATCCAGCAGCAGCACAACGGCGTGGTGGTGGTGGAGGAGCGTGGCAATCCTGCAGGGCTTCGCCAAGCACCTGCGGGACAGGAGGAGGTGTCACGGGAGGGAGGGAGGCGCCAGGGCTTCAGGTGCGGCTGCCCTCCCTCCCCTCCACTATATATAGGGGCAAGGGAGAGGGGGAGGGCGCAGCCTTGCCCCTTCCTCCAAGGAAGGGGTGCGGCCAAAGG
Source organism: Triticum dicoccoides (assembly GCF_002162155.2). Taxonomy (NCBI): domain Eukaryota; kingdom Viridiplantae; phylum Streptophyta; class Magnoliopsida; order Poales; family Poaceae; genus Triticum; species Triticum dicoccoides. Next base: position 124,105,794 of record NC_041393.1, read on the forward strand.
GGGGAGGAGTCCATCCTCCCCAAGGCACCTCGGAGGTGCCTTCCCCTTTTAGGACTCTCCCCTCCCCAAGTCTCCTTGGCGCATGGGCCTCTTGGGGCTGGTGCCCTTGGCCCATATAGGCCAAGGCGCACCCCCTATAGCCCATGTGCCCCCTGGGGCAGGTGGACCCCCCCGGTGGACCCCCGGACCCCTTTCGGCACTCCCGGTATAATACCGATAAAGTGTGAAACTTTTCCGGCGACCAAAATAAGACTTCCCATATATAAATCTTTACCTCCGGACCATTTTGGAACTCCTCGTGACATCCGGGATCTCATCCGGGACTCCGAACAACATTCGGTAACCACATATAAACTTCCTTTATAACCCTGGCGTCATCGAACCTTAAGTGTGTAGACCCTACGGGTTCGGGAACCATGCAGACATGACCGAGACGTTCTCCAGTCAATAACCAACAGCGGGATCTGGATACCCATGTTGGCTCCCACATGTTCCACGATGATCTCATCGGATGAACCACGATGTCAAGGACTCAATCGATCCCGTATACAATTCCCTTTGTCTAGCGGTATTGTACTTGCCCGAGATTCGATCATCGGTATACCGATACCTTGTTCAATCTCATTACCGGCAAGTCTCTTTACTCGTTCCGTAACACATCATCCCGTGATCAACCCCTTGGTCACATTGTGCACATTATGATGATGTCCTACCGAGTGGGCCCAGAGATACCTCTCCGTTTACACGGAGTGACAAATCCCAGTCTCGATTCGTACCAACCCAACAGACACTTTCGGAGATACCTGTAGTGCACCTTTATAGCCACCTAGTTACGTTGTGACGTTTGGTACACCCAAAGCATTCCTACGGTATCCGGGAGTTGCACAATCTCATGGTCTAAGGAAAAGATACTTGACATTAGAAAAGCTTTAGCATACGAACTACGATCTTTGTGCTAGGCTTAGGATTGGGTCTTGTCCATCACATCATTCTCCTAATGATGTGATCCCGTTATCAACGATATCCAATGTCCATGGTCAGGAAACCGTAACCATCTATTGATCAACGAGCTAGTCAACTAGAGGCTTACTAGGGACATGGTGTTGTCTATGTACCCACACATGTATCTGAGTTTCCTATCAATACAATTATAGCATGGATAATAAACGATTATCATGAACAAGGAAATATAATAATAATAACCAATTTATTATTGCCTCTAGGGCATATTTCCAACAAAAAATTAGTATTGTATTACCATATTGAGGCAATTAGTTGCAGTTCGAGCATCGCCTGATTGTTCGTATGAAGTAATATCATCTCCAACTTCTTCATTATTAAAGCTGGGGGAAAGCAACATTTATGTTTGAACAATATAATGTTTCTTTTATTTTTAGTTCTTGAAATCCCTACCAATGTTTTAGAATGGACAGGAGATAAGAGTGTAACACAAGGTTCTGCGAGGTTATACAAAGAATGTTTTATACATAGGTTACTTTCCATAATAGAATGTGTGCTGTCATTTTGTTATATGTTGCTTACGTAAGCTTATGTTTTTGTCCATCTTGTGTTGGTTGGAATCCTATCATATTACTTTATCACCATTTGGGTGAGCTATTGCAGGGGTATTTGTCCTGGATTGGGATTACCTACATACAATTTGTTATATCTTATATTATGCTGCATGAGATGTGGAATTTTGAACCATGCTAAAGTTTCTTCCATTGCATCCAGTACAAACATAATATTGTATCTTACATTTTTAATTATTGTTTTTCCTTTCTGGTTGAAATTGTGAATGTGCTTAGGAAAGGGATTATGTTTGCCTTGATTTTTTTAATTTTCATATAATAGATACATGATATTTGGTGCTAAACATATGGTTTTCGAACTATGAAATTTGTGTTTATTCAGGCACTATAAATTGAATGTTTCAAAATTTTCTCAAATATTTCTACATGTCATGCTTGTATCTCTAAATGCATTTCCTGAGTCTATATATTTAGAGAAACTCCTATAATATTACTGAAGTAATAGACGGGCGCGGCAACGCGCGCCATCATTGATCTAGTAGTACATCAAAATACGTCGCACATACTGGTCGTTTGTAGATGAAGCGGCCTTGATTGCTACAGAGGTGATCAATGTTGTTGATGACGATGTTGGCGAAGACTGATTGAAGTAGCCGATCGTGGCAACGGCTCACAACAACACCTAGCCTTGGAACTAGATGACTTGTGGTGACGAACGTGAGTAGTCGTGTGTAGCGCTTTCCAAAAATATAATCCGCCCTCTCCAAGAGCGAGAGATTCTGAAGAACTGCTCTCCCACTCCCCGGTGCACGCAGACGTTTGGCATGGAGTAGACTACAGTGACGGCGCAAATAGGGAGAGGAGGCAAATATCCAAACTCGATTCCAGTGTGTCTTTGGTGGTGAGCCGCAACTCACATATATAGGAGAACCCACACGGTCTCTTGTCGCAATATCACTAAGTATCTAAGCTCCCTCGAATGCGAGAGCTGTGAGCGCTCCGGCTAGGAGGGTCAAAATGGACCGCGTCTATTAGTGTTTGAGTGGTGGTACTCTTTGCCGCTTGGGACAACCATCCAATAACATGTGGCACCCCGACTCAGAGAGACCGGAATGCCCCATATTCCAGCCCAGAGATCGAGGTGAAGTCTTCTAGAATACGGCACCGCTTGGCATAGAACAAATCAGTTCTTATTACAAAGGATAATGATACAAGGGTCTGATGTTATAAAGGATCACATCAGCACGACGACACTATGCCTGCGGTACCACACTTGCCCTATGCTAGCAGCGGAACAACTCGTAGCAGCAGAACAACGATGAAGGCGGTGAACTCCACTCCAAAGGGACTCTAGCTGGGACACGACCTAGCTCGCACGGGCGGACTCCTAGACAAGCAAAGTTATCACAGCATCACCTTCAATCTGGCATGACACGTCAGGTCAGTACATTGAATGTATTTGCAAGCTCACAACAACCAAAAGCATCAAGGCAAAACAACAAGATAGCATTAACAGGTTAATTTATGAACAACTACTATGATGAGAAAGCAACTACTAAGCATGATCTGATACTACTAAGATTACTGCTAAACCACCATCTAGATCTCAAGAACCATCTCACTCTTGGCTCTCCGGCCAAACAATAAACCACCTCGATCACCTCGTGATCAAGACCTCCACATGATCACCTCGTGACCAGATTATAAACTGAATGATCATCCTCAAGATCATCTCAACATCATCATCGACATCCTGCCAAGCTATTACTGATCACATTATAAACATATTAGTCATCTATAAGTCATTCCGTCATGTGAGTGTTGATCGAACGGTGTGACCTGGTATGAACTGTGCCCATAACTGAGGACGCGACTATCGATAGTTTAAACGCACACCCTGCAGAGGTTAGCACACTGTACGCACATCACAGAAACCATGGCCTCTTGCTCCCATTCGGGTGGACCAATGACGTTCTGACAAAACCAATCTACTTCCATGACACTCTCCCGGCCACTCTGACCAACACCCCCTTTGGGTTCAGTCCTGGGTGGCCCCGATGTCAATCGTGACATCCAACGGCCACCGTCATGGCAAAACAAAAATGGTCCCAAACGGGGACGAAAAGGGCCCTATCCAACTATGGGCACACAAGGCTTATGTCCGCCTACCTAATCAGGGTAGTGCGCGCCCATAACCTTCCTTCTTTGGAGGCACCAGCGAGAGACATCACAATAGATTGCATTGGGGCCTTCCCATAATGGCAAATGTGATTGCACTGGAAAATCCCAGTTCAGTGGGACCTGACCAACTTAATGACAGAATTTATCCCCAAGATAGGTCTGATACTCTGATATCATATATCCATCTGTCAACCAACTCCTAACAATATCCAACAAACAATACAGAGCATAATATAGTCTTAGCATACTCTCCGAGGGTAGCATATCAACTAAGATCATGATGAATCCAATAAACATAATACTACTAATCCAATAACAAAAACAAGATAGCTAACCATAAACCAACATGATGACATCATATCCAAAGTAATACTCCAAAGCAACATGTCAACTACCATCATGATGAAAATAATACCAGCCACTAATAATCCGATGGCAAAATGACATCCATCAACTACAAGCATAAATCCTAGTAATCCAAACAGTAGCATGGCAATAGCAAGATCAGAACAACTCCAAGAAATGCCATGAACAAAGTCATGTAGCTAAAGCAATATTTTAAATGAGTTCAAATAAAGAAACCATGTTATTTGCATTGCAGTCATGCAAGTGGAGGGTGTGGCTTGCCTGGGAGGGATGGATTCACCGGGAAGAAGTGCGAGAAGCTCGCGGAAAGAATCGCCGGAAAACATTCTCTCTCGAAGGGGGCTGTATAAGGGCAAGGACAAAATGGTCATTTTCAGAATGTGACAGCATCATGAAAATGATACCAACAGAACGAGCCCGATGATACGAAGAAGTGGGCTTTGGAATCACCTCATTTGGAGTTGCGAGCAAAAAGTTATGAATGTTTCTCTGCCAGGGACCTATCTGCAAATATTTTATCCACAAACGAGCCCCTGACTGGAAAAAACAAAATACGCATTTGCTGAAATACGCTTTTAGAGAAGTGAAAGCGCATTTCCGTTTGAGGCTTCATCATAATACATCTTCACCGAATGGAAACGCCTCCGGGCAGAAGGCGCCTTCACTTATCCACGTTAGTGGGCCCGCAGGGTCAACATGCAGAGGCTCACGAGCGGTACCCACTGGCATGGGGGGTCGTCGTCTTCAATGTCTCGCTCGCGCCTGGCCACGGCAGAGCCGACGCCCGACGGCGACCGTGGGCAGCTCCGGCCACCTCCCGCGCTGTGTCGCCTACCGACGTGATTAGCGGGACAAGTCGCATCTCCCTGGACCATTGGTGCTCGCCGAAGAGGTCAGGGTCAAGCAGGGCTCCCGCGGCAGCGACAATGGCATTGGGCATGGATGAGTTCACGGACAGAAGCCACCGGAGGAGGGGAGAGATGCTGGGGAGGCTCGCCAGTGGTTGGCTGTGCTCTGGTGGAGAAAGAAGGAGGGGAGGGGCTCGGGCTCGAGTGAATTTAGCCGGCTAGCCGAGGCGGCCATGGCAACAATGGAGAGGCAGAGGAGCTCCTCGAGCTCGGATGAAAGGCTAGGTATGGGTAGAGGAGGGCGAGGATGCTACTGGTGAAGAGAGATGAGGGCGGGGTGACCATAAATAGGCGCGACCGAAGCTTCCCGAGCTTGGGTGCCGCCAATGGTGCACGGTCCTGCTCCGGCGATGGATGGAGGTGAGCTAAAGGTCGGGAGGGAGCAGAGGAGGGTCGCAGAGCAAAACGATGCGAGGACCGGGTCAAGCGGGGCACAGTGCACCCGTGGCCGCTTGTCGGCTAGCTCCTGCGAGGAGGTTTTGAGAGGGGGCAGAGGGTCGAGAGCGAGCAAGGGAGTCAGGTTGGCACCAGCGGACGTGAGAAAATCGTCGAGGCAGAGCTGCCCGACGCTCAAAGCATGTCTGCTGTCACCAGAGCACGTGAATGGCATTGCCAGGGCGGCAGTCTGAAGGAAATATGCCCTAGAGGCAATAATAAAGTTATTATTTATTTCCTTATATCATGATAAATGTTTATTATTCATGCTAGAATTGTATTAACTGGAAACATGATACATGTGTGAATACATAGACAAACATATAGTCACTAGTATGCCTCTACTTGACTAGCTCATTAATCAAAGATGGTTATGTTTCCTAACCATAGACATGTGTTGTCATTTGATTAATGGGATCACATCATTAGGAGAATGATGTGATTTACATGACCCATTCTGTTAGCCTAGCACTTGATCGTTTAGTATGTTGCTATTACTTTCTTCATGACTTATACATGTTCCTGTAACTATGAGATTATGCAACTCCCGTTTACCGGAGGAACACTTTGGGTGCTACCAAACGTCACAACATAACTGGGTGATTATAAAGGAGTACTACAGGTGTCTCCGAAGGTACATGTTGAGTTGGCGTATTTCGAGATTAGGTTTTGTCACTCCGATTGTCGGAGAGGTATCTCTGGGCCCTCTCGGTAATGCACATCACTATAAGCCTTGCAAGCAATGTGACCAATGAGTTGGTTACGGGATGATGCATTACGTAACGAGTAAAGAGACTTGCCGGTAACGAGATTGAACTAGGTATTGGATACCGACGATCAAATCTCGGGCAAGTAACATACCGATGACAAAGGGAACAACGTATGTTGTTATGCGGTTTGACCGATAAAGATCTTCGTAGAATATGTAGGAACCAATATGGGCATCCAGGTTCCGCTATTGGTTATTGACCAAGAATAGTTCTAGGTCATGTCTACATAGTTCTCGAACCCGTAGGGTCCGCACGCTTAATGTTACGATGACAGTTTTATTATGAGTTTATAAGTTTTGATGTACCGAAGTTTGTTCGGAGTCCCGGATGTGTCACGGACATGACGAGGAGTCTCGAAATGGTCGAGACATAAAGATTGATATATTGAACGACTATATTCGGACACCGGAAGTGTTCTGGACGTTTTCGGAGAAAACCGGAGTGCCGTAGGGTTACCGGAACCCCCCGGGGAGAGATAATGGGCCACATGGGCCTTGGTGGAAAGAGAGAGGGGCGGCCAGGGTGGGTCGCGTGCCCCCTCTCCCTTTGGTCCGAGTTGGACTAGGAGGGGGGGCGGCGCCCCCCCCCCCTCTTTCCTTCCCCCTCTCCCCCTTCCTTCCCCTCCTAGTAGGAGTAGGAAAGGGGGAGTCCTACTCCTACTAGGAGGAGGACTACTCCTTGGCGAGCCCACAAGGGCCGGCCGGCCTCCCCCCTTGCTCCTTTATATACGGGGCCAGGGGCACCCTAGGACACACAAGTTGATCTACGGATCGGTCCTTAGCCGTGTGCGGTGCCCTCCTCCACCATATTCCACCTCGATCATATTGTCACGGAGTTTAGGTGAAGCCCTGCGCCGGTAGAGCATCATCATCGTCACCACGCCGTCGTGCTGACGGAACTCATCCCCGAAGCTTTGCTGGATCAAAGCCCGGAGATCGTCATCGAGCTGAACGTGTGCTGACCTTGGAGGTGCCGTACGTTCGGTACTTGGATCGGTCGGATCGTGAAGACGTACGACTACATCAACCGCATTGTCATAACGCTTCCGCTTACAGTCTACGAGGGTACGTGGACAACACTCTCCCCTCTTGTTGCTATGCCATCACCATGATCTTGCGTGTACGTAGGAAATTTTTTAAAATTACTACGTTCCCCAACAGTGGCATCCGAGCCAGGTTTTATGCGTAGATGTCATATGCACGAGTAGAACACAAGTGAGTTGTGGGCGATACAAGTCATACTGCTTACCAGCATGTCATACTTTGGCTCAGCGGTATTGTGAGATGAAGCGGCCCGGACCGACATTACGCGTACGCTTATGCGAGACTGGTTTCACCGTTACGAGCACTCGTGCTTAAAGGTGACTGGCGGGTGTCTGTCTCTCTCACTTTAGCTGAATCGAGTGTGGCTACGCCCGGTCCTTGCGAAGGTTAAAACAACATTAACTTGACGAACTACCGTTGTGGTTTTGATGCGTAGGTAAGAACGGTTCTTGCTAAGCCCGTAGCAGCCACGTAAAATTTGCAACAACAAAGTAGAGGACATCTAACTTGTTTTTGCAGGGCATGTTGTGATGTGATATGGTCAAGACGTGATGCTATATTTTATTGTATGCGATGATCATGTTTTGTAACCAAAGTTATCGGCAACTAGCAGGAGCCATATGGTTGTCGCTTTATTGTATGAAATGCAAATGCCCTGTAATTGCTTTACTTTATCACTAAGCGGTAGCGATAGTCGTAGAAGAAATAGATGGCGTAACGACAAGGATGCTACGATGGAGATCAAGGTGTCGCGCCGGTGACGATGGTGATCACGATGGTGCTTCGAAGATGGAGATCACAAGCACAAGATGATGATGGCCATATCATATCACTTATATTGATTGCATGTGATGTTTATCCTTTATGCATCTTATCTTGCTTTGATTGACGGTAGCATTTTAAGATGATCTCTCACTAAATTATCAAGAAGTGTTCTCCCTGAGTATGCACCATTGCGAAAGTTCTTCGTGCTGAGACACCACGTGATGATCGGGTGTGATAGGCTCTACGTTCAAATACAACGGGTGCAAAACAGTTGCGCACGCGGAATACTCGGGTTAAACTTGACGAGCCTAGCATATACAGATATGGCCTCGGAACACTTAGACCGAAAGGTCAAACGTGAATCATATAGTAGATATGATCAACATAGTGATGTTCACCATTGAAACTACTCCATCTCACGTGATGATCGGACATGGTTTAGTTGATTTGGATCACGTAATCACTTAGATGACTAGAGAGATGTCTGTCTAAGTGGGAGTTCTTAAGTAATATGATTAATTGAACTTAAATTTATCATGAACTTAGTCCTGGTAGTATTTTGCAAATTATGTTGTAGATCAATAGCTTGCGTTGTTGCTTTCATATGTTTATTTTGATATGTTCCTAGAGAAAACTGTGTTGAAAGATGTTAGTAGCAATGATGCGGATTGGATCCGTGATCTGAGGTTTATCCTCATTGCTGCACAGAAGAATTATGTTCTTAATGCACCGCTAGGTGACAGACCTATTGCAGGAGCAGATGCAGACGTTATGAACGTTTGGCTAGCTCAATATGATGACTACTTGATAGTTTAGTGCACCATGCTTAACGGCTTAGAATCGGGACTTCAAAGACGTTTTGAACGTCATGGACCATATGAGATGTTCCAGGAGTTGAAGTTAATATTTTAAGAAAATACCTGAGTTGAGAGATATGAAGTCTCCAACAAGTTCTATAGCTAAAAGATGGAGGAGAATCGCTCAACTAGTGAGCATGTGCTCAGATTGTCTGGGTACTTCAATCGCTTGAATCAAGTGGGCGTTAATCTTCCAGATAATATATTGATTGACAGAGTTCTCTAGTCACCATAACCAAGTTAGTAGAACTTTGTGATGAACTATAGTATGCAAGGGATGACGAAAACGATTCCCGATCTCTTCGTGATGTTGAAATCGACGAAGGTAAAAATCAAGAAAGAGCATCAAGTGTTGATGGTTGACAAGATCACTAGTTTCAAGAAAAGGGCAAAGGGAAAGAAAGGGGAACTTCAAGTAGAATGACAAGAAAGTTGTCACTCCCACGAAGAAGCCCAAAGCTGAACCAAAGCCTGAAACTGAGTGCTTACACTGCAAAGGAAATGGTCACTAGAAGCGGAAATGCCCTGAATATTTGGTGGATAAAAAGGATGGCAAAGTGAACAAGGGTATATTTGATATACAGGTTATTGATGTGTGCCTTACTAGTGTTTATAGTAGCCCCTGAGTATTTGATACTTGTTCGGTTGCTAAGATTAGTAACTCGAAACAGGAGTTACAGAATAAACAGAGACTAGTTGAAGGGGAAGTGACAATGAGTGTTGGAAGTAGTTCCAAGATTGATATGATCATCGTCGCACACTCCCTATACTTTCAGGATTAGTGTTAAACCTAAATAAATGTTATTTGGCGTTTGCGTTGAGCATGAATATGATTTGATCATGTTTATTGCAATACAGTTATTCATTTAAAGTCATAGAATAATTGTTGTTCTGTTTACATGAATAAGACCTTCGATGGTCATACACCCAATGAAAATAGTTTGTTGGATCTCGATCATAGTGATACACATATTCATAATATTGATGCCAAAAGATGCAAAGTTAATAATGATAGTGCAACTTATTTGTGGCACTGCCGTTTGGGTCATATCGATGTAAAGCGCATGAAAAAACTCCATAAAGATGGATTTTCGGAATCACTTGGTTATGAATCATTTGATGCTTGCAAACCATGCCTTTTGGGCAAGATGACTAAAACTCGGTTCTTCCGAACAATGGAACGAGCTACTGACTTGTTGGAAATAATACATGCCGATGTATGTGATCCAATGAGTGTTGATGCTCGTGGCAAGTATCGTTATTTTCTGACCTTCACAAGATGATTTGAGCAGATATGGGTATATCTAATTGATGAAAAATAAGTCTGAAATAATTGAAAGGTTCAAAGAATTTCAGAGTGAAGTGGAAAAATCATCGTAACAAGAAAATAAAGTTTCTACGATCTGATTGCGGAGACGAATATTTGAGTTACGAGTTTGGTCTTTAATTAAAATAATGTGGAATAGTTTCACAGCTCACGCCACCTGGAACACCACAACGTTATGGTGTGTCCGAACATCATAACCGCACTTTATTGGATATGGTGCGATCTATGATGTCTCTTATTGATTTACCATTATCGTTTTGGGGTTATGCATTAGAGACAGCTGCATTCACGTTAAAAGGGCACCATCTAAATCTGTTGAGACGATGCCTAATGAACTGTGGTTTGGCAAGAAACCAAAGTTGTCGTTTCTTAAAAGTTTGGGGCTGCGATGCTTATGTGAAAAAGTTTCAACCTGATAAGCTCGAATCCAAATCGGAGAAGTGCGTCTTCATAGAATACCCAAAGGAAACTGTTGGGTACTCCTTCTATCACAGATCCAAAGGCAAAACATTTGTTGCTAAGAATGGATCCTTTCTAGAGAAGGAGTTTCTCTCGAAAGAAGTGAGTGGGAGGAAAGTAGAGCTTGATAAGGTAATTTGTACCTTCTCCCAAATTGGAAAGTAGTTCATCACAGAAATCAGTTCCAGTGATTCCTACACCAATTAGTGAGGAAGCTAATGATGATGATCATGAAACTTCAGATCAAGTTACTACCAAACTTTGTAGATCTTCCAGATTAAGATCCGCACTAGAGTGGTACGGTATTCTTATTCTGGAAATCATGTTACTAGACCATGATGAACCTACAAACTATGAGGAAGCGATGATGAGCCCAGATTCCGCGAAATGGCATGAGGCCATAAAATCTGAGATATGATCCATGTATGAGAACAAAGTATGGACTTTGATGGACTTGCTCAATGATCAGCAAGCCATCTTAAATAAATGGATCTTCAAGAGGAAGACAGACACTGATAGTAGTGTTACTATCTACTAAGCTCGACTTGTTGCGAAAGGTTTTCGACAAGTTCAAGGTGTTGAATACGATGAGATTTTCTCACTCGTATCGATGCTTAAGTCTGTCTGAATCATGTTAGCAATTGCCACATTTTATGAAATCTGGCAAATGGATGTCAAAACTACATTCCTTAATGGTTTTCTTAAAGGAGAGTTGTATATTGTACAACCAGAAGTTATTGTCGATCCGAAAGGTGCTAACAAAATGTGCAAGCTCCAGCGATTCATCAATGGACTGGTGCAAGCATCTCAGAGTTGGAATATACGCTTTGATAAGTTGATCAAAGCATATAGTTTTGTACAGACTTACGGTGAAGCATGTATTTACAAGAAAGTGAGTGGGAGCACTACAGCATTTCTAATAAGTATATGTGAATGACATATTGTTGATCGGAAATAATGTAGAATTATTCTACAAAGCATAAAGGAGTGTTTGAAAGGATTTCTTTCAAAGAAAGACCTCGGTGAAGCTGCTTACACATTGAGCATCAAGATCTATATAGATAGATCAAGACGCTTGATAAGTTTTTCAATGAGTACATACCTTGATAATTTTTTTGAAGTAGTCCAAAATGGAACAGTCAAAGAAAGAGTTCTTGCCTGTATTGCAAGGTATGAAATTGAGTAAGACTCAAATCCCGACCATAGCAGAAAATAGAAAGAGAATGAAAGTCATTCCCTATGCATCAGTCATAGGTTCTATAAAAGTATGCCATGCTATGGACTAGAACTTTTGTATACTCTGCCTTGGTTTGGCAAGGGAGTACAATAGTGATCTAAGAGTAGATCACTAGACATTGGTCAAAATTATACTTAGTGGAATAAGGAGATGTTTCTCGATTATGGAGGTGATAAAAGAGTTCGTCGTAAAAGTTACATCGATGCAAACTTTTACATTGATCCATATGACTCTAAGTCTCAATCTGGATACATATTGAAAGTGAAAGCAATTAGCTAGAGTAGAATATTTGCAAAATACATACGAATCTGTAATATGACAGACCCGTTGACTAAACCTCTCTCACGAGAAAAACATGATCATACCTTAGTACTCTTTGGGTGATAATCACATAGCGATGTGAACTAGATTATTGACTCTAGTAAAACTTTTGGGTGTTGATCACATGATGATGTGAACTATGGGTATTAATCACATGCAGATGTGAATATTGATGCAAACTTTTACCTTGATCCAGATGACTCTAAGTCTCAATCTGGATACATATTGAAAGTGAAAGCAATTAGCTAGAGTACCTCCTGTTGGAAATATGCCCTAGAGGCAATAATAAAAGTGTTATTATTATATTTCTTTGTTCATGATAATAGTCTTTTATTCATGCTATAACTGTATTATCCGGAAATCGTAATGCACGTGTGAATACATAGACCACAATATGTACCTAGTAAGCCTCTAGTTGACTAGCTCGTTGTGATCAATAGATAGTCATGGTTTCCTGGCTATGGACATTGGATGTCGTTGATAACGGGATCACATCATTAGGAGAATGATGTGATGGACAAGACCCAATCCTAAGCCTAGCACAAAGATCGTGTAGTTCGTATGCTAAAGCTTTTCTAATGTCAAGTATCTTTTCCTTAGACCATGAGATTGTGCAACTCCCGGATACCATAGGAATGCTTTGGGTGTACCAAACGTCACAACGTAACTGGGTGGCTATAAAGGTGCATTACAGGTATCTCCGAAAGTGTCTGTTGGGTTGGCACGAATCGAGACTGGGATTTGTCACTCCGTGTAAATGGAGAGGTATCTCTGGGCCCACTCGGTAGGACATCATCATAATGTGCACAATGTGACCAAGAGGTTGATCACGGGATGATGTGTTACGGGAACGAGTAAAGAGACTTGCCGGTAACGAGATTGAACAAGGTATCGGTATACCGACGATCGAATCTCGGGCAAGTATAATACCGCTAGACAAAGGGAATTGTATACGGGATCAATTGAGTCCTTGACATTGAATCTCGTGGAACATGTGGGAGCCAACATGGGTATCCAGATCCCGTTGTTGGTTATTGACCGGAGAACGTCTCGGTCATGTCTGCATGGTTCCCGAACCCGTAGGGTCTACACACTTAAGGTTCGATGACGCTAGGGTTATAAAGGAAGTTTGTATGTGGTTACCGAATGTTGTTCGGAGTCCTGGATGAGATCCCGGACGTCACGAGGAGTTCCGGAATGGTCCGGAGGTAAAGATTTATATATGGAAAGTTGTTGTTCGGGTTCCGGAAAAAGTTCGAGTTTTTTCGGTATTGTACCGGGAAGCTTCCAGAAGGTTCCGGAGGATTCCAGAGGGGTCCGGAGGTCCGGAAATTGTTCCACCACGTCCAATACAGTAGCATGGGCTGTAGGGGGGCGCCCTAGCCTTAATGGGCCAAGGGCACCAGCCCCCCCAAGGCCCATGCGCATGGGAGGGGGGAAACCCTAAAGGGGAGGGCCTCCACTTGACTTGGGAGGCACTCCTCCCCCCCTTGGCCGCACCCCTTCCTTGGAGGAAGGGGCAAGGCTGCGCCTCCCCCTCTCCCTTGCCCCTATATATAGTGGAGGGGAGGGAGGGCAGCCGCACCTGAAGCCCTGGCGCCTCCCTCCCTCCCGTGACACCTCCTCCTCTCCCGTAGGTGCTTGGCGAAGCCCTGCAGGATTGCCACGCTCCTCCACCACCACCACGCCATTGTGCTGCTGCTGGATGGAGTCTTCCCCAACCTCTCCCTCTCCCCTTGCTGGATCAAGGCATGGGAGACGTCACCGGGCTGTACGTGTGTTGAACGCGGAGGTGCTGTCCATTCGGCACTAGGATCTCCGGTGATTTGGATCACGACGAGTACGACTCCTTCAACCCCGTTCTCTTGAACGCTTCTGCTTAGCGATCTACAAGGGTATGTAGATGCAATCTCCTTCCCCTCGTTGCTGGTTTCTCCATAGATAGATCTTGGTGACACGTAGGAAAATTTTGAATTTCTGCTACGTTCCCCAACAGTGGCATCATGACCTAGGTCTATTGCGTAGATTCTTTGCACGAGTAGAACACAAAGTAGTTGTGGGCGTTGATTTTGTTCAATATGCTTACCGTTACTAGTCCAATCTTGTTTCTACGGTATTGTGGGATGAAGCGGCCCGGACCGACCTTACACGTACACTTACGTGAGACAGGTTCCACCGATTGACATGCACTTGGTGCATAAGGTGGCTAGCGGGTGCCAGTCTCTCCCACTTTAGTGGGAACGGATTCGATGAAAAGGGTCCTTATGAAGGGTAAATAGTAATTGACATATCACGTTGTGGTTTTGCGTAGGTAAGAAACATTCTTGCTAGAAACCCATAGCAGCCACGTAAAACATGCAAACAACAATTAGAGGACGTCTAACTTGTTTTTGCAGGGTATGCCATGTGATGTGATATGGCCAAGAAGAATGTGATGAATGATATGTGATGTATGAGATTGATCATGTTCTTGTAATAGGAATCACGACTTGCATGTCGATGAGTATGACAACCAGCAGGAGCCATAGGAGTTGTCTTTATTTATTGTATGACCTGCGTGTCATTGAACAACGCCATGTAATTACTTTACTTTATTGCTAACCGGTAGCCATAGTAGTAGAAGTAATAAGTTGGCGAGACAACTTCATGGAGACACGATGATGGAGATCATGATGATGGAGATCATGGTGTCATGCCGGTGACGATGATGATCATGGATCCCCGAAGATGGAGATCAAAAGGAGCAATATGATATTGGCCATATCATGTCACTATTTGATTGCATGTGATGTTTATCATGTTTATGCATCTTGTTTACTTAGAACGACGGTAGTAAATAAGATGACCCCTTAAAAAAATTTCAAGAAGTGTTCTCCCCTAACTATGCACCGTTGCTAAAGTTCGTCGCTTCTAAGCACCACGTGATGATCGGGTGTGATGGATTCTTACGTTCACATACAACGGGTGTAAGACATATTTACACACGCGAAAACACTTAGGGTTAACTTGACGAGCCTAGCATGTACAGACATGGCCTCGGAACACAGAGACCGAAAGGTCGAGCATGAGTCATATAGTAGATACGATCAACATGAAGATGTTCACCGACGATGACTAGTCCGTCTCACGTGATGATCGGACACGGCCTAGTTGACTCGGGTCATGTAATCACTTAGATGACCAGAGGGATGTCTATCTGAGTGGGAGTTCATAAGATGAACTTAATTATCCTGAACATAGTCAAAATATCTTTGCAAATTATGTCGTAGGCTCGCGCTTTAGTTCCACTGTTTAGATATGTTCCTAGAGAAAATATAGTTGAAAGTTGACAGTAGCGATTATGCGGACAGTAGAAAGCTTATGTCCTTAATGCACCGCTCAGTGTGCTGAACCCCAAACGTCGTTTGTGGATGTTGCGAACATTAGACATACACGTTTTGATAACTACGTGATAGTTCAATTAAACGGTTTAGAGTTGAGGCACCAAAGATGTTTTCGAAAGGTCGCGGAACATATGAGATGTTTTCGAGGGCTGAAATTGGGATTTCAGGCTCGTGCCCACGTCAAGAGGTATAAGACCTCCGACGATTTTCTTAGCCTGCAAACTAACGGAGAAAAGCTCAATCATTGAGCTTGTGCTCAGATTGTCTGAGTGCGACAATCACTTGAATCGAGTGGGAGTTGATCTTCCTGAGATAGTGATGTTCCTCCAAAGTCATTGCCACCAAGCTGCTAGAGCTTTGTGATGAGCTATAACATATCAGGGATAGATATGAGGATCCTTGAGGTATTCGCGATGTTTGACACCGCGAAAGTAGAAATCAAGAAGGAGCATCAATTGTTGATGGTTGGTGAAACCACTAGTTTCAAGAAGGGCAAGGGCAAGAAGGGATACTTCATGAAACGGCAAATCAGCTGCTGCTCTAGTGAAGAAACCCACGGTTGAACCCAAACCCGAGACTAAGTGCTTCTGTAATAAGGGGAAGAACCACTGGAGCGGAATTACCCTAGATACTTGGTAGATGAGAAGGCAGGCAAGGTCGATAGAAGTATATTGGATATACATTGTTAATGTGTACTTTACTAGTACTCCTAGTAGCACCAGGGTATTAAGATACCGGTTCGGTTGCTAAGTGTTAGTAACTCGAAATAAAAGCTACGGAATAAACGGAGACTAGCTAAAGGTGAGCTGACGATATGTGTTGGAAGTGTTTCCAAGGTTGATGTGATCAAGAATCGCACGCTCCCTCTACCATCGAGATTTGGTGTTTGCGTTGAGCATAGACATGATTGGATTATGTCTATCGCAATACGGTTATTCATTTAAAGAGAATAATGGTTACTCTATTTATTTGAATAATACCTTCAATGGTCTTGCACCTAAAGGGATGGTTTATTGAATCTCGATCGTAGTGATACACATTTTCATGCCAAAAGTTATAAGATAGTAATGATATCACCACTTACTTGTGGCACTGCCATGCAGGTCATATTGGTATAAAACGCATGAAGAAGCTCCATGTTGATGGACCTTTGGACTCACTCGTTTTTGAAAAGTTTGAGACATGTGAACCTTGTCTATTGGTGTATATGCATGAAGAAACTCCATGCAAATGGACCGTTCGGACTCACTTGATTTTTGAATCGCTTGAGATATGCAAATCTTACCACATGGGCAAGATGACTGAAAAGCCTCGGTTTCAGTAAGATGGAACAAGATAGCAACTTGTTGGAAGTAACACATTTTGATGTGTGCAGTCCAATGAGTGTTGAGGCATGCAGTGAATATCGTTATGTTCTTACTTCACAGATGATTCGAGTAGATGTTGAGTATATTCACTTGATGAAACACAAGTCTGAATTATTTAATGGTTCAAGTAATTTCAGAGTGAAGTAGAAGATCATTGTGACAAGAGGATAAAATGTCTATGATATGATCACAGAGATGAATATCTGAGTTACGAGCTTTGGCACGCAATTAAGACATTGTGGAAATTGTTTCACAATTAATACCGCCTGGAACACCATAGTGTGATGGTGTGTCCGAACATCATAGTTGCACCCTATTAGATATGGTGCTTACCATGATGTCTCTTATCGAATTACCACTATCGTTCATGGGTTAGGCATTAGAGACAACCACACTCACTTTAATAGGGGCACCACGTAATTCCGTTGAGACGACACCGTTTGAACTATGGTTTAGACAAACCTAAGCTGTCATTTCTTGAAAGTTTGGGGCTGCGACGCTTATGTGAAAAAGTTTCAGGTTGATAAGCTCGAACCCAAAGCGGATAAAATGCATCTTCATAGGACACCCAAAACAGTTGGGTATACCTCCTAATTCAGATCCGAAAGCAATAGGGATTGTTTCTTGAATCGGGTCCTTTCTCGAGGAAAGGTTTCTCTCGAAAGAATTGAGTGGGAGGATGGTGGAGACTTGATGAGGTTATTGATCCATCACTTCAACTAGTGTGTAGCAGGGCACAGGAAGTTGTTCCTGTGGTACCTACACCAATTGAAGTAGAAGCTTATGATAGTGATCATGAAACTTCGGATCAAGTCACTACCGTACCTCGTAGGGTGACAAGGATGTGTACTCCTTCAGAGTGGTACAGTAATCCTGTCTTGAAGGTCATGTTGCTAGACAACAATGAACCTACGAGCTATGGAGAAGCGATGGTGGGCCCAAATTCCAACAAATGGTTAGAAGCCATGAAATCCGAGATAGGATCCATGTATCAGAACTTTGGTGGACTTGCCCAATGATCGGAAAGCCATTGAGATAAATGGATCTTTAAGAAGAAGACGGACGTGGACGGTAATGTCACTATCTATGAAGCTCGACTTGTGGCGAAGAGTTTTTCACAAGTTCAAGGAGTTGACTACGATGAGATTTTCTCATCCGTAGCGATGCTTAAGTCCGTCGGAATCATGTTAGCATTAGCTGCATTTATGAAATCTGGCAGACGGATGTCAAAAACGAGTTTCCTTACCAGTTTTTGTAAGGAAAGGTTGTGTGTGATACAATCAGAAAGGTTTTGTCGATCCTAAGGATGCTGAAAGGTATGCTGGCTCCAGCGATCCTTCTAAGGACTGGAATAAGCATCTCGGAGTTGGAATATGCACTTTGATAGGACGATCAAAGATTTTGGGTTTATACAAAGTTTGTGAGAAACTTGTTTTCCAAAGAAGTGAGTGGGAGCACTATAGAATTTCTGATGAGTATATGTTGTTGACATATTGATGATCAGAAATGATGTAGAATTTCTAGAAAGCATATAGGGTTATTTGAAAGGAGTTTTTCAATAGAAAACCTGGATTAAGCTACTTGAACATTGAGCATCAAGATCTATGAGGATAGATAATAAAAAACGCTTAATGGTAATTTCAAATGAGCACATACCTTGACATGATCTTGAAGGTGTTCAAGATGGATCAGTCAAAGAAGGAGTTCTTCCCTGAGTAGTAAGGTACGAAGTTAAGACTTAAAGCTCGACCACGGCAGAAAAGAGAGAAAGGATGAAGGTCGTCCCCTATGCTTTAGATGTAGGCTCTACAGTATGCTATGTTGTGTACCGCACCGGAAGTGTGCCTTGCCATGAGTCAGTCAAGGGGTACAAGAATGATCCAGGAATGAATCATTGGACAGCGGTCAAAAATTGTCCTTGAAGTAAATAAGGACATGTTTCTCAATTATGGAGGTGATAAAGAGTTCGGCGTAAAGGGTTACGTCGATGCAAGCTTTAACACCTATCCGAATAACTCTGAGTAGCAAACCGGATACGTATAGTGGAACAACCATTTGGAGTAGCTCCAAGTGGAGCATGGAAGCAGCATTTACAATATGACCTAGAGATTTGCGAAGAACATATGGATCTGAATGTTACAGATCCGTTGACTAAAACCTCTCTCACAAGCAAAACATGATCAAACCCCAGAACTCATTGAGTCTTATCACATGATGATGTGAACTAGTTTAGTGACACTAGTAAACTCTTTGGATGTTGGTCACATGGTGATGTGACCTGTGAGTGTTAATCACATGGCGATGTGAACTAGATTATTGACTCTAGTGCAAGTGGGAGACTGTTGGAAATATGCCCTAGAGGCAATAATAAAAGTGTTATTATTATATTTCTTTGTTCATGATAATAGTCTTTTATTCATGCTATAACTGTATTATCCGGAAATCGTAATACACGTGTGAATACATAGACCACAATATGTCCCTAGTAAGCCTCTAGTTGACTAGCTCGTTGTGATCAATAGATAGTCATGGTTTCCTGGCTATGGACATTGGATGTCATTGATAACGGGATGACATCATTAGGAGAATGATGTGATGGACAAGACCCAATCCTAAGCCTAGCACAAAGATCGTGTAGTTCGTATGCTAAAGCTTTTCTAATGTCAAGTATCTTTTCCTTAGACCATGAGATTGTGCAACTCCTGGATACCGTAGGAATGCTTTGGGTGTACCAAACGTCACAACGTAACTGGGTGGCTATAAAGGTGCATTACAGGTATCTCCGAAAGTGTCTGTTGGGTTGGCACGAATCGAGACTGGGATTTGTCACTCCGTGTAAATGGAGAGGTATCTCTGGGCCCACTCGGTAGGACATCATCATAATGTGCACAATGTGACCAAGAGGTTGATCATGGGATGATGCGTTACGGGAATGAGTAAAGAGACTTGCCGGTAACGAGATTGAACAAGGTATCGGTATACCGACGATCGAATCTCGGGCAAGTATAATACCGCTAGAAAAAGGGAATTGTATACGGGATCGATTGAGTCCTTGACATCGTGGTTCATCCGATGAGATCATCGTGGAACATGTGGGAGCCAACATGGGTATCCAGATCCCGCTGTTGGTTATTGACCGGAGAACGTCTCGGTCATGTCTGCATGGTTCCCGAACCCGTAGGGTCTACACACTTAAGGTTCGATGACGCTAGGGTTATAAAGGAAGTTTGTATGTGGTTACCGAATGTTGTTCGGAGTCCCGGATGAGATCCCGGATGTCATGAGGAGTTCCGGAATGGTCCGGAGGTAAAGATTTATATATGGAAAGTTGTTGTTCGGGTTCCGGAAAAAGTTCGGGTTTTTTCGGTATTGTACCGGGAAGCTTCCAAAAGGTTCCGGAGGATTTCGGAGGGGTCCGGAGGTCCGGAAATTGTTCCACCACGTCCAATACAGTAGCATGGGCTGTAGGGGGGTGCCCTAGCCTTAATGGGCCAAGGGCACCAGCCCCCCCAAGGCCCATGCGCATGGGAGGGGG
Organism: Triticum dicoccoides; assembly: GCF_002162155.2. Classification (NCBI taxonomy): domain Eukaryota; kingdom Viridiplantae; phylum Streptophyta; class Magnoliopsida; order Poales; family Poaceae; genus Triticum; species Triticum dicoccoides. The sequence continues at coordinate 124,126,280 of NC_041393.1, forward strand.
GAAACCCTAAAGGGGAGGGCCTCCACTTGACTTGGGAGGCACTCCTCCCCCCCTTGGCCGCACCCCTTCCTTGGAGGAAGGGGCAAGGCTGCGCCTCCCCCTCTCCCTTGCCCCTATATATAGTGGAGGGGAGGGGGGGCAGCCGCACCTGAAGCCCTGGCGCCTCCCTCCCTCCCGTGACACCTCCTCCTCTCCCGTAGGTGCTTGGCGAAGCCCTGCAGGATTGCCACGCTCCTCCACCACCACCACGCCGTTGTGCTGCTGCTGGATGGAGTCTTCCCCAACCTCTCCCTCTCCCCTTGCTGGATCAAGGCATGGGAGACGTCACCGGGCTGTACGTGTATTGAACGTGGAGGTGCCGTCCGTTCGGCACTAGGATCTCCGGTGATTTGGATCACGACGAGTACGACTCCTTCAACCCCGTTCTCTTGAACGCTTCCGCTTAGCAATCTACAAGGGTATGTAGATGCACTCTCCTTACCCTCGTTGCTGGTTTCTCCATAGATAGATCTTGGTGACACGTAGGAAAATTTTGAATTTCTGCTACGTTCCCCAACACCTCCGTGCAAAGCATTGTAGACATAGAATATTTGCAAAATACATACGAATCTGTAATATGACAGACCCGTTGACTAAACCTCTCTCACGAGCAAAACATTATCATACCTTAGTACTCTTTGGGTGTTAATCACATAGCGATGTGAACTAGATTATTGACTCTAGTAAACCTTTTGGGTGTTGATCACATGATGATGTGAACTATGGGTATTAATCACATGCAGATGTGAATATTGGTGTTAAATCACATAGCGATGTGAACTAGATTATTGACTCTAGTGCAAGTGGGAGGCTGAAGGAAATATGCCCTAGAGGCAATAATAAAGTTATTATTTATTTCCTTATATCATGATAAATGTTTATTATTCATGCTAGAATTGTATTAACCGGAAACATGATACATGTGTGAATACATAGACAAACATATAGTCACTGGTATCCTCTACTTGACTAGCTCATTAATCAAAGATGGTTATGTTTCCTAACCATATACATGTGTTGTCATTTGATTAATGGGATCACATCATTAGGAGAATGATGTGATTGACATGACCCATTCTGTTAGCCTAGCACTTGATCGTTTAGTATGTTGCTATTGCTTTCTTCATGACTTATACATGTTCCTGTAACTATGAGATTATGCAACTCCCGTTTACCAGAGGAACACTTGATTGGGTCTTTCTACGTGCAAAGCATTGTAGACATAGAATATTTGCAAAATACATACGAATCTGTAATATGACAGACCCGTTGACTAAACCTCTCTCACGAGCAAAACATGATCATACCTTAGTACTCTTTGGGTGTTAATCACATAGCGATGTGAACTAGATTATTGACTCTAGTAAACCTTTTGGGTGTTGATCACATGATGATGTGAACTATGGGTATTAATCACATGCAGATGTGAATATTGGTGTAAAATCACATAGCGATGTGAACTAGATTATTGACTCTAGTGCAAGTGGGAGGCTGAAGGAAATATGCCCTAGAGGCAATAATAAAGTTATTATTTATTTCCTTATATCATGATAAATGTTTATTATTCATGCTAGAATTGTATTAACCGGAAACATGATACATGTGTGAATACATAGACAAACATATAGTCACTGGTATCCTCTACTTGACTAGCTCATTAATCAAAGATGGTTATGTTTCCTAACCATATACATGTGTTGTCATTTGATTAATGGGATCACATCATTAGGAGAATGATGTGATTGACATGACCCATTCCGTTAGCCTAGCACTTGATCGTTTAGTATGTTGCTATTGCTTTCTTCATGACTTATACATGTTCCTGTAACTATGAGATTATGCAACTCCCGTTTACCGGAGGAACACTTTGGGTGCTACCAAACGTCACAACGTAACTGGGTGATTATAAAGGAGTACTACAGGTGTCTCCGAAGGTACATGTTGAGTTGGCATATTTCGAGATTAGGTTTTGTCACTCCGATTGTCGGAGAGGTATCTCTGGGCCCTCTCGGTAATGCACATCACTATAAGCCTTGCAAGCAATGTGACCAATGAGTTGGTTACGGGATGATGCATTACGTAACGAGTAAAGAGACTTGCCGGTAACGAGATTGAACTGGGTACTGGATACCGACGATCAAATCTCGGGCAAGTAACATACCGATGATAAAGGGAACAACGTATGTTGTTATGCAGTTTGACCGATAAAGATCTTCGTAGAATATGTTGGAACCAATATGGGCATCCAGGTTCCGCTATTGGTTATTGACCGAGAATAGTTCTAGGTCATGTCTACATAGTTCTCGAACCTGTAGGGTCCGCATGCTTAACGTTACGATGACAGTTTTATTATGAGTTTATAAGTTTTGATGTACCGAAGTTTGTTCAGAGTCCCGGATGTGATCACGGACATGACGAGGAGTCTCGAAATGGTCGAGACATAAAGATTGATATATTGGACGACTATATTCGGACACCGGAAGTGTTCCGGACGTTTTTGGAGAAAACCGGAGTGCCATAGGGTTACCGGAACCCCCCGGGGAGAGATAATGGGCCACATGGGCCTCGTGGAAAGAGAGAGGGGCGGCCAGGGTGGGTCGCGCGCCCCCTCTCCCTCTGGTCCGAATTGGACTAGGAGGGGGGGCGGCGCCCCCCCCCCCTCTTTCCTTCCCCCTCTCCCCCTTCCTCCCCTCCTAGTAGGAGTAGGAAAGGGGGAGTCCTACTCCTACTAGGAGGAGGACTCCTCCTCCTTGGCGCGCCCACAAGGGCCGGCCGGCCTCCCCCTTGCTCCTTTATATACGGGGGCAGGGGGGCACCCAAGGACACACAAGTTGATCTACGGATCGTTCCTTAGCCGTGTGCGGTGCCCCCCTCCACCATATTCCACCTCGGTCATATCGTTGCGGAGTTTAGGCGAAGCCCTGCGCCGGTAGAGCATCATCATCGTCACCACGCCGTCGTACTGACGGAACTCATCCCCGAAGCTTTGCTGGATCGAAGACCGGAGATCGTCATCGAGCTGAACGTGTGCTGAACTCGGAGGTGCCGTACGTTCGGTACTTGGATCGGTCGGATCGTGAAGACGTATACTACATCAACCGTGTTGTCATAACGCTTCCGCTTACAGTCTACGAGGGTACGTGGACAACACTCTCCCCTCTCGTTGCTATGCCATCACCATGATCTTGCGTGTACGTAGGAATTTTTTTGAAATTACTACGTTCCCCAACACAGTCACCACAAGCACTGGCATGGAGGGGGCTAGAGGGGCTGCATGGACATGTCTAGTGACGAGTCCCTGCATCACTGAGGCTGTGGGAGGTGATAGATCAAGAAAAAGATCCCTGGAGAGATGTGAGGGTTCACTGAAAGTTTGTTGTAGCAAACTTTGCCGCACACCTATGATCAACAGGGAAGAGGACAGAGACAAACTTCATGTCTGGTGTGGTTAGGTTAAGAAGGACTATCAGCCTGTTAATTTTGAGGAGAAGTGGACCACAAAACAACATGGTTGCTTTGTAAATGCACAATTGGTCCAGAAACTTGATCTAGATGATGCACTCACCTGGAGTAGCCACTTGAGCTCAAATTTGGCAAGGAAGCATGTTTTGAACATATGAAGATTTTGAAAAAGTTTCATACCAATTGGACTTGCCAAAATGGTACTTGCTTCACAAACATCCTCACTGCCCAGAAACTTGCAATAATTTTGGTGATAAAATGGCTTAAGGAAATGACCCCATATTTGGTGGAGAGATGTTATTAGGGTAAGAGCATGATCTGGTAATTTCTCAGAATTAATGAAGCAATATACACTATACTTGCTTCACAACCTGAAAATATTAACAAAATCAAAGATTTGATCATGTGCTCACATAGATGAAGTGATGGAGTTGAAACTTGGAGGAGTGTGATGACATGGGCACATGAATGAGTGTGAAAAATTTCAAATCATTTCGATAACCTAGCTAGTACTTCCTTCACAAAGCTTCTGTCTGGACAGAAACTTTGAAAAATCACTGAGGAAGACTCACTAGGCAAATAGAGTTGACTTTTGTCAGAGGCAATGATTTGGACATAAAAGTATGCCCAAAAAGTTTGGGAGCGAACAAGATAAGATAAATGACACTTCCTTCACAAAGTGCCATTCTGGACAGAATTGAAGAATGAATATTGGAGGATTATTTTTGAACATGGCAAGAAAGTATTTTGAAATATTTGAGCAAGATATGACCCAAACAATTTCTGAGAACTATTTGGGAATTTTGGAAGGGACAGAAATATGGGTTGCTTCACAACCTAGGTCAGGTAGGGTTATTCCTTTAATAGAGAAAGGAATATTCATGAGAAAAAGAATTATGGAGTGTGGCTAGAATGGAAATGACATGACCTTGGGATTAGTTTGAGAATGATGAGTCACTTGGGAGAAGAAGAATGATCTCCCAGGTTTCAAGTCCACGGAACTGCTCCAAAAAAAGAAATTCAAGGCAAAAATCAAATAAATCAAAAAGAAAAAGAAAAGGGCAAAAAATCAGGCTGTCACATAACATGTGTCCAACACTTTATGAATTACGTGTCACTTGTTTTTTGGGCACTCATAGGCGCCGGCGCGCCGGCCCAAAATTGGGTCGGTCACACCCTGCTCGTTGATGATTCCGTTCCCACCATTCAGATCTTATCCCTTTTTTTCGTCCCCAACTCCCACCCCTCATAGGGCATCCAGAAAAGGACAAAGCACAGTCGCCGCGCGCCCGCATCTTCTCCGTCGGGCTGCTCCTTCGCCAGACGCAACGGTGTTCGTCGATGTCATTGGCCCCGGCAGTACCAGCGCACTGTCGCTTGCCGCCTGCTACGTCTTGAGCTTGCGTTGGTATTCCTTCAAGAGGAAAGGGTGATGCAGCAATAGTAGCGTAAGTATTTCCCTCAGTTTTTGAGAACCAAGGTATCAATCCAGTAGGAGGCTCCTCAAAAGTCCCACGCACCTACACAAACAAACAAAGAACTCGCAAGCAACGCAATAAATGGGTTGTCAATCCCTTCCTGACCACTTGCGAAAGTGAGATCTGATAGAGATAGTATAATAAGATAAATATATTTTTGGTATTTTATAATATAGATTGGAAAAGTAAAGATGCAAATAAAAGTAGATTGAAAGCATATATGATAAAAGATAGACCCGGGGGGCATAGGTCTCACTAGTGGCTTCTCTCAAGATAGCATAAGTATTACGGTGGGTGAACAAATTACTGTCGAGCAATTGATAGAAAAGCGAATAATTATGAGATTATCTAGGCATGGTCATGTATATAGGCATCACGTCCACGACAAGTAGACCGACTCCTGCCTGCATCTACTACTATTACTCCACACATCGACCGCTATCCAGCATGCATCTAGAGTGTTAAGTTCATAAGAACAGAGTAACGCATTAAGAAAGATGACATGATGTAGAGGGATAAACTCATGCAATATGATATAAACCCCATCTTTTTATCCTCGATGGCAACAATACAATACGTGCCTTGCTACCCCTATTGTCACTGGGTAAGGACACCGCAAGATTGAACCCAAAGCTAAGCACTTCTCCCATTGCAAGAAAGATCAATCTAGTAGGCCAAACCAAACTGATAATTCGAAGAGACTTGCAAAGATAACTCAATCATACATAAAAGAACTCAGAGGAGATTCAAATATTTCTCATAGATAAACTTGATCATAAACCCACAATTCATCGGATCTCGACAAACACACCGCAAAAAGAGTTACATCGAATAGATCTCCAAGAAGATCGAGGAGAACATGGTATTGAGATCCAAAAAGAGAAGAAGCCATCTAGCTAATAACTATGGACCCGAAGGTCTGTGGTAAACTACTCACAACTCATCGGAGGGGCTATGGTGTTGATGTAGAAGCCCTCCATGGTCGATTCCCCCTCCGGCAGAGCGCCGACGAAGGCTCCAAGATGGGATCTCACGGATACAGAAGGTTACGGCGGTGGAAATTGTTTTTCGTTGGCTCCTTGGATGTTTTCGGGGTACGTGGGTATATTTAGGAGGAAGAAGTAGGTCGGTGGCCGCCCGAGGGGCCCACGAGATAGGGGGCATGCCCTGTAGGGGTCGGCGCACCCTCCACCCTTGTGGCCGCCTCAGCTGCTTCTTGGCTTGCACTCCAAGTCCTCTAGATCACGTTTGTTCCAAAAATCACGCTCCCGAAGGTTTCATTCTGTTTGGAGTCCGTTTGATATTCCTTTTCTTCGAAATATTGAAATAGGCAAAAAAACAGCAATACGGGCTGGGCCTCCGGTTAGTAGGTTAGTCCCAAAAATGATATAAATGTGTAAAATAAAGCCCATAAACATCCAAAACGGGTAATATAATAGGATGGAACAATCAAAAATTATAGATACATTGGAGACGTATCAAGCATCCCCAAGCTTAATTCCTGCTCGTCCTCGAGTAGGTAAATGATAAAAACAGAATTTTTGATGTGGAATGCTACCTAGCATATTTCTCAATGTAATTTTCTTTATTGTGGCATGAATGTTCAGATACAAATGATTCAAAATAAAAGTTCATATTGACATAAGAAATAGTAATACTTCAAGCATACTAATCAAAGCAATCACGTCTTCTCAAAATAACATTGCTAAAAAAAGTTCATCCCTACACAATCATATAGTTAGGCTATGCTTCATTTTCGTCACACAAAAATGCTCCCAAATTCTACACCCCCGATGACAAGCCAAGCAATTGTTTCATACTTAAATTATCTCAAACTTTTTCAACTCTCACGCAATACATGAGCATGAGCCATGGATATAGCACTATGGGTGGAATAGAATATGATGATGGGGATTGTGTGGAGAAGATAAAAAAGAGAAAGTCTCACATTGACGAGGATAATGAACGGGCTATGGAGATGCCCATCAATTGATGTCAACATGAGGAGTAGGGATTGGCATGCAACAGATGCACTAGAGCTATAAATGTATGAAAGCTCAACAAAAGAAAACTAAGTGGGTGTGCATCCAACTTGCTTGCTCACGAAGACCTAGGGCATTTTGAGGAAGCCCGTCGTAGGAATATACAAGCCAAGTTCTATAATGAAAAATTCCCACTAGTATATCAAAGTGACAACATATGAGACTCGCTATATGCAGAACATGGTGCTACTTTCAAGCACAAGTGTGGAAAAAGAGATAGTAACATTGCCCCCTTTTTTCTTTTTTTCCCTTTTTTTTCTTTTTGGGCCTTTCTTTTTTTCTTTTGGCCTTTCTTTTTTTTCTTTGGCCTTTCTTTTTTTTATTTTGGCCTTTCTTTTTTTGTTTTTGAGGACAATGCTCTAATAATGATGAGCATCACACATTTATTGATTTACAACTCATGAATTACAACTCGAAACTAGAACAAGATATGACTCTATATGAATGCCTCCGGTAGTGTACCGGGATGGCGCAATGAATCAAGCGTGACATGTATGAAAAATTATGCATGGTGGCTTTGCCACAAATATGATGTCAACTACATGATCATGCAATGGCAATATGACAATAGTAATGCGTGTCATGATGATAAACGGAACGGTGGAAAGTTGCATGGCAATATATCTCGGAATGGCTATGGAAATGCCATAATAGGTAGGTATGGTGGCTGTTTTGAGGAAGATATAAGGAGGTTTATGTGTGATAGAGCGTATCATATCACGGGGTTTGGATGCACCGGCGAAGTTTGCACCAACTCTCAAGGTGAGAAAGCGCAATGCACTGTACCAAAGAGGCTAGCAATGATGGAAAGGTAAAAGTGCGTATAATCCATGGACTCAACATTAGTCAAAAGAACTCATATACTTATTGCAAAAATTTAGAAGTCATCAAAAAACAAGCACTATGCGCATGCTCCTAGGGGGATAGATTGGTAGGAAAAGACCATCGCTCGTCCCCGACCGCCACTCATAAGGATGCACAATTCAAGGACACCACATGTTTCAAATTTGTTACACAACTTTAACCATACATGCATGCTACGGGACTTGCTAAATTCAACACAAGCATTCTTTAAATTCATAATCACCCAACTAGCATGACTTTAATATCACTACCTCCATATCTCAAAACAATTATCAAGTATCAAATTGATCATAGCATCCAATTCACTTCCTATGATAGTTTTATAATACCCAACTTGGATGCCTACCATTCTAGGACCAATTTTATAACCATAGAAAATACAATGATGTTCTAAGAGACTCTCAAACTAATATAAGTGAACCATGAGAGACTAGCAATTTCTACAAAATTAAGCCACCACCGTGCTCTAAAAGATATAAGTGAAGCACTAGAGCAAAAACTATCTAACTCAAAAGATATAAGTGAAGCACATAGAGTATTCCAATAAATTCCAATCAAGTGGGCGTCTCCCAAAAGGTGTGTACAGCAAGGATGATTGTGGAAAACTTAAAAGAAAATACTAATATCATACATGACGCTCCAAGCAAAACACATATCATGTGGCGAATAAAAATATAGCTCCAAGTAAACTTACCAATGAACGAAGACGAAAGAGGGGATGCCTTCCGGGGGCATCCCCAAGCTTAGGCTTTTGGCTATTCTTGAATATATTCGGGTGCCATGGGCATCCCCAAGCTTAGGCTCTTGACACTCCTTATTCCATAGTCCATCAAATCTTTACCCAAAACTTGAAAACTTCATAACACAAAACTCAACAGGAAATCTCATAAGCTCCGTTAGTGAAAGAAAGCAAAACCACCACATAAGGTAATGTAATAAACTCATTCTTTATTTATATTGGTGTTAAACCTACTATATTTCAAGTTATCTATGGTTCATACCACTTAATACTAGCCATAAATGCATTAAAATAAGCAAACAACACACAAAAACTGAATCTGTCAAAAACAGAATAGTCTGTAGCAATCTGTAACTAACGCAAACTTATGTAACTCTAAAACTCCTCCCAAAATAGGAAGCCCTGGACAATTTGTATGTTGATCTACATCAAAAATAATCAACGCAAAATCACGTCCCTGTGATTTAACAAAACTAATTTTGTGCGCGCAAAGTTTCTGTTTTTCAGTAGAATCAAATTAACTATCACCATAGGTTATACTATAGGTTCTACTTGGCACAAACACTAATTAAAACATAAAACCACATTTAAACAGAAGGTAGATGCAAAATTTATTACTAAACAGAAACAAAAATAAAAAATACAAATAAAATTGGGTTGCCTCCCAACTAGCGCTATCGTTTAACGCCCCTAGCTAGGCATAAAAGCGAAGATAGATCTAAGTAGTGCCATCTTTGGCACTCAATTCATAAGTACATCGCATGATAGATTCATAAGGTAATTTAATTTTCTTTCTTGGAAAGTACTCCATGCCCTTCCTTAATGGAAATTGAAATCTAATATTCCCTTCCTTCGTATCAATAATCGTGCCAATCGTTCTAAGGAAAGGTCTACCAAGAATAATAGGGCAAGAAAGATTGCAATCTATATCAAGAAAGATAAAATCTACTAGCACCAAATTTCTATTTGCAACAATGAGAACATCATTGATCCTTCCCATTGGCTTTTTAATGGTGGAATCCGCAAGGTGCAAATTTAAAGAGCAATCTTCAAGATCATGGAAACCTAGAATATCACACAAAGTTTTTGGAATTGTGGAAACACTAGCACCCAAGTCACACAAAGCATAACACTCATGATCTTTAATTTTAATCTTTATAGTAGGTTCCCACTAATCATTAAGTTTTCTAGGTATAGAAACTTCCAAATTAAGTTTTCCATCATAAGATTGCATCAAGTCATCAACGATATATTTGGTAAAAGCTTTATTTTGACTGTAAGCATGAGGAGAATTAACAACGGATTGCAACAAAGAAATACAACCTTCTGAAGAACAATTATCATAATCAAATTCCTTGAAATCCAAGATAGTGGGTTCAATGCTATTTAAAGTCATGACCTCTCCAATCCCACTTTTACCAAATTTAGCATCAAGATCTAAAAACTCCGAATTTTTGGGACGCCTTCTAACTAAAGTTGACTCATCTCCAGTCCAATTATTATTAAGATTCATATTGCAAAACAAAGATCTAATAGGGGACACATCAATAACTTTAAGATCTTCATCATTACTTTCACCTAACTTTTCTGGTTTGGCAGCCATCTTATTAACTAAGTTAGCTTGCTTATCAGAAATTTGGGCTATAGAATTTTCAAGCCGGGCAATTTGAGAGTTTAAACCATAAAATTCTTTAGACATATCATCAAGCTCTTTGTTCATAAACCCCAAAAAACCTTTTTGTTCCTTAAGCTCTTTTCTGAAGAAATTATTATGCTCAAATTGCAAAGTCATAAAACTTCTAATGTTTGATTCAATCTCTTCCAACCTTCTAAGAAGGAGGTCGGTGTTCCTAGGCAAAGCCATAAGGGCAAACAAGCACACAAAAAGACAAGCAAGAAAGACAGGAGAGGTTGGGAAAAAGAGGGCAAATAAAACGGCAAGGGTGAAGTGGGGGAGAGGAAAACGAGAGACAAATGGCAAATAATGTAAATGCGAGGGAGATGAGTTTGTGATGGGTACTTAGTATGTCTTGACTTAAGCAAAGACCTCCCCGGCAACGGCGCCAGAAATCCTTCTTGCTACGTCTTGAGCTTGCGTTGGTTTTCCTTGAAGAGAAAAGGGTGATGCAGCAATAGTAGCGTAAGTATTTCCCTCAGTTTTTGAGAACCAAGGTATCAATCAAGTAGGAGGCTCCTAAAAAGTCCGACGCACCTACACAAACAAACAAGGAACTCGCAACCAACGCAATAAAGGGGTTGTCAATCCCTTCACGGCCACTTGCGAAAGTGAGATCTGATAGAGATAGTATAATAAGATAAATATATTTTTGGTATTTTATAATATAGATTGGAAAAGTAAAGATGCAAATAAAAGTAGATTGAAAGCGTATATGATAAAAGATAGACCCCAGGGCCATAGGTTTCACTAGTGGCTTCTCTCAAGATAGCATAAGTATTACGGTGGGTGAACAAATTACTGTCGAGCAATTTATAGAAAAACGAATAATTATGAGATTATCTAGGCATGATCATGTATATAGGCATCACATCCGCGACAAGTAGACCGACTCCTGCCTGCATCTACTACTATTACTCCACACATCGACCGCTATCCAGCATGCATCTAGATTGTTAAGTTCATAAGAACAGAGTAACGCATTAAGAAAGATGACATAATGTAGAGGGATAAACTCATGCAATATGATATAAAACCCATATTTTTATCCTCGATGGCAACAATACAATATGTGCCTTGCTACCCCTATTGTCACTGGGTAAGGACACCGCAAAATTGAACCCAAAGCTAAGCACTTCTCCCATTGCAAGAAAGATCAATCTAGTAGGCCAAACCAAACTGATAATTCGAAGAGACTTGCAAAGATAACTCAATCATACATAAAAGAATTCAGAGGAGATTCAAATATTTCTCATAGATAAACTTGATCATAAACCCACAATTCATCGGATCTCGACAAACACACCGCCAAAAGAGTTACATCGAATAAATCTCCAAGAAGATCGAGGATAACATGGTATTGAGATCCAAGAAGAGAGAAGAAGCCATCTAGCTAATAACTATGGACTCGAAGGTCTATGGTAAACTACTCACAACTCATCGGAGGGGCTATGATGTTGATGTAGAAGCCCTCCGTGGTCGATTCCCCCTCCAGCGGAGTGTCGGCGAAGTCTCCAAGATGGAATCTCGCGGATACAGAAGGTTACGGCGGTGAAAATTGTTTTTCGTTGGCTCCCTGGATGTTTTCGGGGTACGTGGGTATATATAGGAGGAAGAAGTAGGTCGGTGGCCGCCCGAGGGGCCCACGAGATAGGGGGCGTGCCCTGTAGGGGTGGGTGCACCCTCCACCCTCGTGGCCGCCTCGGCTGCTTCTTGGCTTGCACTCCAAGTCCTCTGTATCACGTTTGTTCCAAAAGTCACGCTTCCGAAGGTTTCATTCCGTTTGGACTCTGTTTGATATTCCTTTTCTTCGAAATACTGAAATAGGCAAAAAAAACAGCAATACGGGCTGGGCCTCCGGTTAGTAGGTTAGTCCCAAAAATGATATAAATGTGTAAAATAAAGCCCATAAACATCCAAAACGGGTAATATAATAGCATGGAACAATCAAAAATTATAGATACGTTGGAGACGTATCACCGCCCCCCTCGTCTCATGGCCATCAAGATCGTTGTAACTTCTACTGCGGCTGCAGCTCTACCACTGGCTGGTTCCAGCGCATGGTCCATGTGGTTGTAGCAAAAATCTCTCGCGTCACCGGCTCCAGCTCACCACCATCATCGACTAGCACCGCCATGATCAAGTAAAACAATCTTGGTAACAAAACCTCCCAAATGATCAGTTGAAGCAAAACAAAGAAGTGGTTCCAGCCAACAATAACACCGGTTGTAGCAAAAATCACATGAAGCAAATCCAAAAAAGAGAAGCCGATGTAGCAAAAAAAAGCATGTTCAAGCAAAACAAAAAGCTGGTTCCAGCAAAAACCATGTCGGCGAGGCGTCCAGTCCCAACAAAAATCAGAAAGCAAAAAAAAACATAAGAACAATCGATGTAGCAAAAATACTAGCAGGTTCCAGCAAACATTAAGCTGGTTCCAGCAAAGAAACCTGTATCGTCTGAGAGAGGAGCGTCCTGTTGTAGCAAAAATCACAGGAAGCAAAATTCAGAAAAAAAGAGTATATGTAGCAAAAACACTAACAAGTTCCAGCAAAAGCATAAAGCTGGTTCCAGCATAACCCAAGTCGGCGGTGAGAGAAGAGCACCAGTGGACGCCAGTTCAGCTCTACAAGACATAGGTTACAACTCTGCCGGTGAGGATTGCACCAAAAAAACATCCCGTCAGCTGTGGGGGGGCATGGCACTAGTACCCGCGGATCCAGCACGCCGTCCCGCCGCGTGTTCCCCGTCGCCACCCATATGCATCACCACAGCATCTCTGCGCCGGTCGCCTCGCGCACCATGAGGCACAATGCTCGTGCGGAAGAGGAGAGGGGTGAGCAGGGGGCTGGTTCGAGCTTGCAGGGATGGCCATCGTCGGCAAGGAGAGGGACTAGGATTGGGAGGCTGGAAGCGATGCTGTGGAGATGTGGTGGAGAGGAGCGATGAGGCGTAGATGCGATAGAAGCTCCGGAGTATTCTCTGGGAGTAGATAAGGCAGAGGGGACAGAGATGTCACGTGTGGGCCTCGATAGGGCACGTGGCCGTGTAGGGCTGTTGCAACGATGGAGCGAGCCGGGGCGACCGGCGCAAGTTTCAGCCGGCGCTCCGGCTCCAAACGTTTTCCTTGTTTTTTTGTTAGGTGAAAAAGTTACGTGTAAATAATGTACATTTGGTTTTTTAACACAGTATAAACACAAGCGTTCATATATACACGCATACACTCATCTGACATCTCTATGAACACACACCCTATCGCTATGAACATCTCGGAGAGACTGAGCCAACATATCTCTACTACTAATGGAGGAGTCTGCGGTCGTGATGTTCGGTTTGGTTGTCGCTTCGTTTCCTTCTTTCCTTCGCCTCGCTCTGTCCCACATATCTCTATTCACGCAGGAAAACAGGAAACTTATCTGACCTTCCTTTTCTTTTTGTTCTCTACCAAATCATTAAATCAACGAGCGAGGGTATCAATGTCTAGAGAAAACAAACGCCCCGCCCCTTTTCTGACTCCCGAGCGAGGGTATCCTGCTCGCGCGCACGCCAGCGTCGCCATCCTTCCGTTGGCCGACCTCCCTCCCCTATGGAGACCAACGTGCAGTTGTGCATTGGGAGTTTGGGACCGGCACTATGGTCGCCAAGCTGGAGATCAAGAAGCTCCAGTCCAGCATCCGGGCGCGGGTGGGCCCAAGGTGCCGCTTGATCAAGGTGGAGGCGCACACGATCCCGAAGCACCCGCGCCCGTGTCGCGTGGCCCTGGTAGGCGACGCGGCGGGGTACATGCCCCGATGCTTCGGCGAGGGCATCTACTTCACGGCCAAGTCCGGGCAGCTTTGCGTGTAGGTGATGGGCGATGACCAAGGACTGGCGGCTGAAGAGCGCGGTGACGGAGGCCGGGATCAGGCGCAGGTACCTGCGGTGGTGGGACGATGAGTTCGTGCTGACGTTCAGAATCTTGGACCTGCTCCAGCGCTTGTTCTACGGCGAAAACACGGGACGCGAGGCGCTGGTGATCGGCTGGGGGGCGGACGTTCGACTGCCACCTGCACAAGCGGATGGCTCCCGGCGAGCCGTAGGCCGACCTCCAGCTGGTGTGGCGCACCACAGGAAGTCCAGCGGCTCCAGCAGCTCGAGTTGCTGTGGTCTTTGAAAAATCTCTTCCATTCTCTTTCTGCGGGCAATGGGTACCGCCGATACAGTACTGAATAATGAGGTGAACCACCAGTCCACCATTGAGCACCATTTGATCTGCGGCTGCTACTTTGCAATCTTTGCAACCAGTCTTCCCTGTGAAATGACTGGCTTGCCACACAAGTTGTGCTCGTGCTGACATGGCGCTGCCGCTCGTTGATTCCTTGTGTTGGAGAGGCCTAGAAGTTGGGCACCTATAGATGCTTGTCGGTCTGAAGTCTGAACTCTGAAGGTAATGGTCTAATGTTTTCTAAAATACTATTGACTGATCACAACATATTCAATCGTCGGAAACCTGCACTTCTCTTGTTTCCTTGAACTGGTGTTAACCATCATTCTTTGACGTGATTACTGAATTTTCTGGTTTCACAAAATAATATTATTCGAGAAAATCTTGCTATCTAAATGCCACTTGGGGGCACCTGAAATTATACTAACTTGCTGGAGCCTAGAACTAAACTATTAAGGTCCAGATGTACTTGTAGACAGATCACGTTCTTCACGGCCTTTGATGTCAAATTGTAAGGGTATTTAGATACCTAGGAACGCTTATTCCTCTGCTATGTATTTCTTAGCTTGGTACATCTCTTGGTTGCTAAGAAATAGGTAGACCATAGCAACTAAATAGTTAATCATTTATTTTTAGTATTTATTGCATCTCTTGGATAGTGGTGTGATTTCCTAGAGCAGAAGATTATGAATTACATTATCCTGATGGCTATACATTTTAGGCATAATAGAGAAAAGGTTCTCACTGAAGCTTGGTTGGAAAACTCAAAACGCATTTTGCAAACTTATCAATAATTAATCAGTTGGTTATTTCTACCTCACAATGTTCACCGTTTTATTGAAGGTTGTTCTGACGAATGATATGAACACTTCTTTCAAGAGGATACACTGATAAGCGATGAAACCTGATTTTTCATATTAATGGAGGATCCTTCCCGATGAGCTGATACGATTAGTGGATATCTGAAATTAATGGATCATATATCAGTCGTCATATCTGAATTTTCATGCACGTGCACTGTCAACAGCAAGGCCACAATTGATGCAGTGGCCTGGAGGTGACCCTTGTCTGAATTGTTCTGGATATGATGCACTTCATTGTTTTCTTCTACCACAGTAACATGAATGTATGATCAATGTATTCGTGAGGAATTGCAGGTTTTCGTCGCCACAAAGGCGCACACATATTGTTAAGGCATTGATGGTTTTGTAGCTTCAGGTATAACACAACTAAGACAATTCTCAACTTTTATCTTAATTGTGGTTGATCGGTACCACATATTTGTTTGGACAGATGGTGACCATTTTCTACTTTTTACACTACATTCATACTCACGTAGATGGACATGAAGAAAATGTGCCTGGTGTAAATGTGCCTTTTGGTGCAGTGAATTTTTGCCAGATATGTGTTCTTGTTGTATAGTAAAATAAACCTTTATTGTAACTTCTACCGATCCTTGACAATTGCAGAATATTTCCTCTAGAAAAACCTTGATATATTTCACATTAGCGCAAAGTTATTCTTGGCAGCACAGTAAACCTACATCCTATTAATGACATCCCTTATTTGGTTATTGTTGTTGGACAATTTTTCTTATTTAATTAGGATGCTCATGCTTACAGTTAGGTGGTGGCAAAGACTTTTTAGTTCAGATTATAAGCTATCACATTACGTCCCTGTTATAACTACTAATCCATGTGCTGAATGGAGGCATCTTTTTACCATTCACATATTATACTATGTCGTACGTATACCACACTCCGTTTGTAAATTTTTACCACGCCTCTATAATTGTTGCAGATTACATAGTTTATAATCTTAACTCCATTTCATTAATTATACAGCTCTCATCATTGTTAGGATATTCATTTTGTATACCTCATTTAGCAGGCAGAGTGCATATTGCTCTCCATGTTCAGTACTCGGACCGGAACAACGATGTGGTTTCAGGTCCGCACATGCAATTTCCCAATAGAGGTTTGATTTGTTTTTTATTTATTTCTGTTTCGTAACTCAGTTTTGGTATGCTCTCTGAACTTGACAATAGTTTTCTTATGGAGATAGTACTTGAGAATAGATTAGTACAGTGAAGCCTTGGGCTGCAGGCCGAGGCGTTCTGGCAGTGCAACTACGTGTTGTCCGTCGGCTCCGGCGGCGGCATGTCATGTTTGGCATCACTAGGACCTTCATTAGCCTATCCCCGTGGGCAGTCCGTGGTAGATGCGGCGAGGGTGCGTGTGGTGGTGCAGATGAGTAATTTGATTTTCAGTTCAAAGTCAATAAAAAGAGGTATGAGAATAACTTGTTGTACAACTTCGGTCATTAGAAAAAAGTTGATTTACGGTTGGTTGCAGGTTGTACTTATGATGATGTGTGCTACTTCATTTCTATTAAATGGACCTCCCTTCCCATTTTTCAGACATGGAGCTGTTTGCAGTTTATTTTTTCGAAGGAGTGTAAACCTACTTGCAAGGAAAAAAAATCTTGTTATGTTTTCGAGTCAAACGATAGAACACTTGCTAACTTTTTTTATACAATTTTTGTGTAGCTAAGTTAATCGAGGGATGTTGATGGTCATGTTGGAACATGTTTAATTTTTAGGAATGCATTGGTCAAGTTTCCATAGATTTGCTAAAGTTAATGGAAGATTTCCAAACAATGGTGAACTTCAAATAATGTTGTTTTTTCGCCTTTGAACTTATCAAGTTTCAGTGTATGTTTTTCTGCTATTTTGCTTGACCTTCACATAAAATATCTACCAATAGAGCAAGGTGACCCCTAATTGTTTTTCTTTGAAGCTCTGGACAGTGGGGTAATCCCCCACTGACTTTAAATTGAAGCATCAAGTGTCAGTTACAGGTAGTATTTACAT
>NC_041393.1:124143957-124158683 GCF_002162155.2 Triticum dicoccoides
ACCAACTGTAAAATGAAGGGCTCTAGGCTCTCCTTGGTCCTATACCTCAGAAGCTCAAAGTCACCTTTGGATCTCTGTGTCCACGAATCCAAAGACTGCACTATCCCCCTAAAATGCTTGTTATTTCTCTCATTCCACAGCCCCAAGGCAGCCACTCTGAAGATCTCCATGAACATGGGCCTGACCCATGATTGTTTTATCTCATGTAATAGCTGTAGTCCGTTGCCATGGTCATTCCACTGACTCCTGATTGTTGTAGTTTCTCACTCGTCACGAAGGTGGTCTATGACGTATATTTTTTCACCATTATGCAGCAACACAGATTGTGCGAGGCATTATGGAAGGGGATGTTGAGAGTCTTGTCGAGCTGGAGTAGGAGGAAATGATGGCAGCGCGCTAGGGGATACGAATGATAGACACCGATGGAGATGATGCGACAAGCGAGGCGATGAAGCTGGGAGAAAGGAGGGAGACACCAAAGGAGTTGGCATATGATGAAAGCGAAGTCGCGCCCCAAGGTTAGATCACCATCGTGTTGCAACTTCCATCAATGCTCATGTTCATTGTATTTTTTGAATTCCGCAACTTTGGCAGCTCCACACAATTGTTGGCGAGGAAGATGGTAAACTCATTTAGAATGTTTGTTGGGGTTATTGTGAAGCTCAATGCTTGGTGTAGTCTGGTGACAAAGAGGACAAGCCCTTAGACATGAGTGACTGATAAATTTGTACAATCACTTCCATTTTTTGTAGGAACATGGGACGTAGTTGATTTGGTAAAGAAAATGATAGAAGAGACTGTGCTTCATGTGGACCTTCAGGCGAAGGACAAATTACATCATTGTGACATCAAATAATTGATCATTGATTGTTTGATCAAGTTACTGAAATATGATTGTTGTATGATGATAAATTTGCAACGTGAAGTATGTATCTGAAAGTATCGTTATTATTTGATTTATCGTTTTGCGAAATCTCACAGGCTTGATTTTTTTTTGCGTTAGTCACTTTTTGCTTTGCACAAGGCCGAAGGTGGGGACGGCGATTCCGAGCCGTGTATGAGTGGGAGCCGGCGAGAGCGAGTCCGAAACTTAATGGAGGGGGGAGGGGCAAGACGACGATGGGGGAGGCCGAGGGGAGGGCGGGGCAGCGATGGCAAGCGGCCGCGGAGGGTGGAGGCAGGCGGTTAGGCCTGCATAGGCCACGGGAAAAGAGGAGGAACCATCATGGGAGAGGGGGAAGATGGTGTGGCAGGAAGATGAACATTTGGTGGCATGCTCTTAAACGTTTGATCTGATGGTCAAAAATAAGTGACGGGCATGACATTTTTTAGGTATAGTTGCCCCCTTAATTTATTTACCATCATTTGCCTGTAGCAACGCACGAGCATTTTACTAGTCATCATGAGATTGACGAAATCATTATAGGCGTCCTGTAATCGACGGGGACGTCACCTCCCACTGAACGTGCATCGCTGGAAATCTTAAAATAAATCTAGAAAAATACGAATACCAGTACATGAACCCTGGTGGACTTTGAATACCACTATCCTCTTAACCATCCAACCATATGTTGGTTCACAGCTAATGTACATCAGGTATAGGGAAAGAATGGGTTACCTGTCCGGAAACTATATGGATGAACTCGTGGGCATATGAACCCACTTAAGGAAAACTCATTCTTAAATGCCAAAATATCACGAAAAAATAAATTCATGCTTATCTTCACATTCTATGGGCGCGCAAAAAGTTTCACAGAAAAACAACCTTTTCTTTAGCCAGTGCAAAAAGACAAAAAAATTGCATCGTGGAACGATATTTAGGACCACTGAATTTTGTGTTTTTCGCCGAGGCAAAATAATAAAAAATCACCAAACTTTGTGTCGCGCACACATGTTGCGAAAATATATGCGTAAAATTTTGTTTCAGAATTTTTAACATTGTAAAATATATTTAAAATGCATTTTTTAAGCGAGTTCATATGCCCATGGGTTCAGGACGTGCTCACTCCTACCTGTTCGTTGGTGTACATTTTGTGTAAGGAAAATTAGTGATGCGGCTGACTATCCGCGCCTGTCAAAGTGATAGACCACCGTATAGGGCCGCCGGCCCGACCCATCACCGCCTCCTCAGCACCACACGGTTGCATTGGCGCTGCCAGTCCAGCACCGTGCCACATGCCCCGCCCATCTCTCCATATTTCTCCCTTTCTCTTGTGGCGGCAATTACCATCCAGCGACGGCAACGCGCAGGGCCTCAAAGAGCAAGCGGCGAGGAAGGCTGACATGGCTAGCGGTGGCGCTCGACAGGGATGACCCCGTCTTCAGGACTTGGTCAACTTCTTCAACACGCCATGGTCCACATCTTTCATCCTTCCTCTGTCAACCTGATTCAAATTCAACCTCTCACTCGCTTGAGGCCGAAAAATTAGCGGATTCTTTCAGGATTTTATTTAGCCGTGCAAGGTTTAAAAAGAAGACAACATGCCCATAAAATGAATAACAGCATCGGGCCCATAAATAGAGCAACAAAGAAACTATATGTGAATTACCTAAATAAATAAAAGGCAGGCGTAGCAAAGCGCGCTTATGCTTCTAGTCACGGTCCAAACTTGCTAGGTTTCCAACTGCAAAACAAACTTACCGATCAAGACACCAATAAATAAAATGGCAAAAGAAAGTTGTTCTCTTGCAAGGCCATATACCAGAATTTGGCAGAAAAGCGTATGCGGCACACCCGGGACCGAGTCCGGCCCGGCAAGGCGAGCGCGTGTGTGGTGTTCTCTTTCGCTCGTCATACCAGTAACTAAGTGGAGTGTGAAGACTCCACTGTATAAGCTGGTCTCACACCATCTTCACTAGCGGCGTGGGACAAAGATTGCACCTCTACCTCCGTGTTAGAGATCCCCGCCGCGAACTTCCCCAGAGCCAGTGCCGGACGGCACAGTACTTTGGTGGAGGCGTCGGTGACTGCTACATCGGTGACCGATCTCGGGGAGGGGGGCATGCGAGGTGGATTGGGGCGGTGGAGAGGAGGCGACAGAGCTCCGGGTGGTGGAGTGTCGGAGAAGGACGCGCGGGGGCGAGAGTGGCGCTGACGGTCCACACGGTGAGCGATTCAGTGTTGGGGAGGTGGCGGAGCTTGACCGACAAACGCGACCTCGAGCAAGAGGAAGGCGGCAGTAGATTGAATTGACGGTAGGAGAGGCCTAAATCGGGGCCGTGATGGCAAAAATGGATGTGTGGGATGGTGGGCTAGTATTTCGGGGCGGCTACGACGGGTTTCATTGCCGATACCGGGCTAATTGGATGAGTCAGTCGCCACACCATAAATGCGGTAGAGAATCAATCTCTCCACTTTTACTGAGAATGCCCTCTTCTAGTTTAAAGTTAGAGTAGCGAGAAAAAGTTTAGGGGACAAAAAACTATTTTTGAGGGATTAACGGTTTTGGGGAATCTGCTAGTTGAATCTTAATTCCCCAAACAAAAAACAAAAATCCTCCAAATATACCTTTTGGGATCTGCTGCCTATGAGCATCTCTAAACGATACCTTATAATTATGCTGAGTATGTGGCCTCATATCCCTTGATGGAGTATATTTTCTCCTCTAAAGTAAGTTGTTCCTAGCCGATCTCCTAAACAGCTAAACATAACTCTTCAAACGAGGTAGACCCCACATGAAGCCTCTCTCCCTCTTCTTCTTCCTTCTTCTTTCTTCTCCTTTCATGTGAAAAACGACGACTTCTCGCCAGTAGATGATATCCATGAGCAAGCAAGCAGGACCTAGGATATATATATGCCTTTTTTTTCTTTGTGCTTGCTTCTTTTTTTGCGCATGTTTGCTTTTTTGTAGTTGAGTTTTCTTTTTCTTCATGTCTATTTTGGCTGTTTTTTAATAGATGTATTTTGGAGGTTGAGTGTGTGTAAATGCATGCATGCAAGTACTACGTGTACATATTATATTAGAGTACGGGAATTTCACAACTATATGTTTCTTCTTACATATTATAAAAAGTGCAAATTACTAATTGTGTGGAAATTTTTGTTTTAAGTTTTTATTTCACTTTATTTCTTATATAAGGGTAATACCAATGACACTAATTCATTCCTTCGTTTAAACTTATTTTTATGTAAATTCAACTATTATATGTTTGTTCTTGCATATATAAAAATGCAATAGATTTGTAAATTATGGGCAAATTTTATCATGTTTTTTTTTAAAAAAAAATCTTCTTAAAGGGGTTCCTTTTTAAATACCAATGCCACTACTTCATTCTTTGATAGTAAATATTGTTTTATGATTTTTTTTATGTGTAAATAAGTATACACGCAAGTACTATACGACATGTGTGAAAATTATAGTAAAGTGCGAAAAATATCATACGTTCCTTTTTCATATTATTAAAATGCAATTTCAGGGCAAGCTTGTGTGCAATTTTTTTCTCTGTTTCTTTCTCTTAAGGGGGTTCATTATTCCCTAGAAAGTTTGTTGTTTTAATATTTTTCTTCATAAAGGTTTTCATTCTTCCATAGAAAACTTTATTATTTTGATTTTGATTTTGTTTTACTTTATTTTATTTTCTTTCTATAAGGCAATACAAATATCATTCCACTATTATATTCTTATTCTTGCATATTATGAAAAATGCAATTTATGTATAAACTGTATGTCATTTTTTATTTTCTTCTTCTTAAAGGGGGGTACAAATGCCACTAATTCATTATTTCTTAAACAACTAAATTTTTTATTTTTGTGTGTGTAAGTATACATGCAAGTACTATACAATATGTTTGTAAATTATACTAGATTGTGAAAATTGTACTATTTTATGTTTATTCTTTGCATATTACAAAAAGTGTGATTCGAATGTAATGCTGCCCGCAAGTTATTCTTAGAAATACCAATGCTAGTAATATGTTTTTCTTAGAAAGCTTACTATTTCAATTTTGTTATTTTTTATATCATATATAATTACTAAAAACTTATAAAAACGTGTGTGCACTTATGTGTAGTGCATGTACTCATATCCATCGAGTAGAAAAGTTCAAATTTTGAACGGTCATGTACGTGGGACCCACCATCATCCACCACATGACATGCGGAACGATTGCATGCACGCATGCATGCATGTACCTGCCAGATAAGCCTTGACCCTAAAAAATAAAATCAGTCATCGACATGTTTTTTTTGAACCAAAACCGTAGAACAATCGTTCTACGATAAAATTATATTAATAAAATAAATACAAAAGCGTGATATACAAGTCGATCAGCCAACTCCAGCTTTGTTGAACCCAAAAGGCAACATGGTCTACTAGTTTAGAAATTATTTTGTCCAATTGACAAGCAGTGTTTTAAACTTGTCCTTGATTCGATGTTGTAGAAGCAGAAGGTCTGCCTTAAGAGCCCTTCTCCATGCCTGAATGGGAGGGGTCTGAACATTGAAAATTTTCCCATTGCGCTGCATCCAGATGTGCCAACAACCCATGATCAAAATTTCCATAGCAATGTTTGGAGGAAAGTCTTCTGAGAGCAAAATAATTTCATCAAAGATTGAGATGCCTCATCTTTTCTGTCCTAGGATAGAGATCCAACAATCATGAGCAAAATCACAGTCCCAAAAAAGATGCAAGGTTGTTTCTTCAGTGCTGAGATGGCATGTCTCACAGTCATAAGAAGGCAGCTGAAAGGATTTCCTCTTTAAAAGACCCCTGGAATTTACTCTGTCATGCAAGATGAGTCAAAAGAAAATTTTGTAACGTAGTATAGCTGCATTCTTCCAAATCTTCCTGAAGATGGTAGGTGGATTGTGATCTTTCTCGGCCAAACACTTGTACAATTTGATGGAGGAAAATGCAGATCCCTAGGAGTAACTCCAGATATCATGGTTCTTAGAAAGTTGAGTATTTTGAAGAATAGACTGAAGTTCTTGGAACTGTTGTAATGCTTGGATGGAGAGTGAAGTGTGAAAATGGTCCATTGGGTTATCCAATTGCAGGAATTCTTGCACAGATAAATCTGCTCTGAGTGAGAAAGAGTGGAGTTCTAGGTATTTATGCTGAAGAGTATCATGTCCCCAATTAACTTGCCAGAAACATATGGAATTTCCTCTACCAACTTCTCCCTTATCCCAATGCTTGAATAATGGTAGCAGCTTGATAATCCCTTTCCACCAAAAAGAGCCCACGGGTCTGGGGGTGAGGATACCATTGGGATAATAAGATTCCCAAATAAGATTCACCCAGGGCAAGTTTGCATGGTTTAAAAATTTATGGATGTGCTTCATCAGGAGGCATTTATTATGAGTGGTGATGTCTAAAATACCCAGACCTCCTTGAGTTTTAGGTAAACAAACTTTCTCCCATGCGATCAGAGCAGGACCTCGTTCCTTACCATATTTTCTCCAAAAGCACAATCTGAGGAATTTATTGATCTGATCAACAATGCCAGCAGGCAGAGAGAGTGTGCTCATGAAAAATAATTGGTAAGCTTGTGAAAACAGACTTAATGAGTGTGAGCTTATCCCCATAAGAGAGCAATATGGAGCAGCCAGCAAGTCTTCTGTCAATCCTTTTAATGATGGGGGCAAAGTCTTGTAGCTTAGGTTTGAGCAGGCTGAGAGGTAAACCCAGGCAAGTGAGAGGGAGACTGCCAATAGCACATCCCAAAGTGTTGGCCAGAAGTTGCATCTTGTGATCTGGTGTGTTGATTGAAATCAATCCAGACTTGTCAAAGTTTATCCTTAGGCCAGTGTAAGCAGTGAAATGCATCAGGAGATTCTTGAGCTGCTCTAATTGAATTCTGCATGCAGGCATAATTAGGACTGTGTCATCTGCATATTGAATTACTGGAAAATCAGGACAGGGGTGTAGCTTAAGAGGTTTGGAGATGAGGCCTGTCATCATAGCTTTATTTATAATTGGTTGGAGCAAATCAGTAGCAAGTACAAACAATAGTGGTGAAAAAGGGTCTCCTTGTCTGACACCTCTTTTGCAGAGAAACTGTTTTCCAGGCACACCATTGAGTAGCACTGAAGAGAAGCCAGAAGAAAAAAAGCATATCCATCCACATGAGCCACCTAGGTCCGAAGCCTCTAGCAACCAAGATATCTTTGATAGTCTGGTGTTCAATCATATCAAAGGCTTTTCCAAAGTCTAATTTAAGAAGAATCAATTCCTTATTAGAAGACTTGCACCGATAAAGGTATTCATAGGACCAGGCCAAACAATCTTGGATAGATCTTGATTTCAAGAAACCATATTGTTTTGTACGAACCAGCTTGAGGATTACTGTCTGCAATCTGTTGGCAAGTAGCTTGGTGATAATCTTTATGGAACAGTTGAGCAGAGAAATGGGCCTGAAATCATTTGAAGTTACTAGAGGATCTTTCTTTGGAATGAGTGTAATATAAGAACTATTGATGCTCTATAAACTGATTGTTCCATTGAAGAAATCATCAATCAATGTATAGAAATCTGGAGAAATGATGTCCCAACAAAATTTAACAAAATCAGTGTTAAAGCCATCTGGCCCAGGGGCTTTATCATGAGGTAAACCCTGAACCACTTTATCAATCTCATCTTTGGAGAAAGGCTGCTCCAGAAATGAAAGATCAGTAGTTCTGTCAATCAGAGAGTCCACCTCAAGGAGGTCGAATGTAGGTGTGGAAGTGCTAAGCCTTTTCTTGAAAGTATTAAGAAGAATACCAGCCTTTAGATTATGCTCCCTGCAAATATTACCATCCTCATCTTGCAAGTTGTCAATGTGGTTCACTCTGTATTTTAAAGTGGCCTTAGCTTGAAAAAACTTTGAATTTGCTTCTCCAAATTTGACCCATCTAATGGTGGCTCTCTACTGCCAATAAATCCTCTGCCACTCCAGAAGTTGTAACAGATGTTGTTTAAGAAAATTCCTGCCATTCCATTCCGAGGTAGATAAAGGCGTGAACTCTTCTACAGTACAAAGAAGAAGAATCACCGCATTAGAGTTTTTGATTGAGATGGTCAAATTAGAAATAGTTTTGGCCCAGATCTTAAGGCACTTTCTCAATCTCTTGAATTTAGCTGAAATTCTCTTGGCAGAATCAGTGATGTGAATATCCTGCTCCCAGCTTTGCTTGACAACTTCTTTGAAACCCTGCACTTGCATCCAGAAGTTTTCAAACCTGACAATCTTGGATTTGGGAATGTGTGTGCCAATTTGAATCATGCATGGAGTGTGATCAGAGATTGGTTTGGCAAGGGGCGGGACCAAAGTATTGGGGAATTCTGTGGTCCAACATTCTGAAGTAAAAACCCAATCCAATTTCTCTAACAAAGGGGCGTCTTGCATATTACTCCAAGTAAATTGTCTACCCTTCAAAGGGATTTCAACCAAAGCTAGGGCATTGATGGCCTCATTGAATTGCAACATCTCTGTGAAGTTTCCACCTTCTCTATTTCTATCAGTTGGAAATCTAACATAGTTAAAGTGTCCCATTATAATCCATTTGGTATCTGTAGGAATTTGAATATCTTTGAACCAATTCAGGAATTGAGCTCTTTCTGGTCCCTGACAAGGCCCATAAATATTGGAGTGAATGAAAGAATCTCCAAATAGAGTAGACGTAAAACGCACAGACAGCGCTAAATCATTGTGAAATAGATGTTCACCTGTAAACAAAGAGCCATTCCAGGCAATAAGTAGCCCACCCGAAGCACCTACTGAAGGGAGAAACTCAAATTGATTAATTCTCCTAGGATAAAAGTTCTTGATGTATCTAGAGTCAAAGAAATCTCTTTTAGTCTCTTGAATGCAGATGATGTCAGCATTTGATTCATTGATTTTATTCCTCAAGGCCAGCCATTTTTTAGGAACATTAATGCCCCTAATATTCCAGTTCAAAATACTCCAAGTCCTGTTTGTTTGAGACATGGTGAAGTGTGTCTGCAAGGCTGATGTCGATGTTCATTGACTGCAAAGTGAGAAAGACTATGGCCAGCACAATGGCCCAAATTTTGGAAAGCCCATAGAGAAAAACATAATCAGATAGCATCCATAGTTGATCCATTACTGTAAGCCAAAACTTTAAAACGGGACAAGCTACCCAGCAACATTCATACACAGCACAGAAATCAGTGGAAATGGAACCATAATCCCAAAGAACTTTCCAGATCATGAAAGAAGGATAACTAAGATAGGATTGCAGCCAGCATATCTGATAAAGTTCTTACAATACTTGTACAAAAGGAGGTCCACACATCAAGGTTCCAGATTAAAGTAAACATCCCAGCTACAAAAGAGCTAAAACTCAGGTCCAGCATCATTACAAACCAGAATGAGCAGCAAGACTACAACTAAAACTCTAGGGCCTGAAGATTGCAGGCTTCTTCTGCACTCCCTTGGCAGAGCTCTTAGTATCCTTCTTTTTCTTGGGCTGCTGAAGCATCTCATCAGTGCAGTCCTTAACATTTGCCTTGCAAAAGGAAACAGAGATAGTTTTAATAACTCTTGAGGGTAAAGCATGCAGGTGGGTCAGTGCTGCAAGGGAGGCAATTTTATCTTTGCAAACTCTTCCTTTAAAACCTTTATTACCTTCTTGCAATCGGTAACTTCTTCGTACCTCAGTTTCACAGATGGGAGCCTTGACTTTCCTCTTCTTCCGAGCATAAACAACAGATGTGCTTGCCGATCGAGGTCATTGATCACCCCCTACACTGTTGTGCGTTGGAGTAGTAGGTTGGGCTGAGGAAACCTCCTGTTCCATGTTAAGCTGCTGACAAGTAGGAGTGTGACAAGAGATACATGAGTCAGGAAGTACAAAAGGAATGAACTTTTTGTTTATAGATCCTTCAATGATGTAATTCCAGAGTTGAGAAGATAATAGTGATTTAGCCCAGCTAAAGCTATCAGGTGTTAAAAGAGCAACAGTGACAAACTTAAACCATTCACATGGTACCTGAACCACTTTTTCAGCTCCTTCAACAAGATTGAAATGCTTGTCCCACAGATCCAGTCTTTCCTTAGACAGAAAATCATCCCCTACATCTGACAAAGAGATGTCTGTTGTTATGTCTCTGAATTGAGAGCCCAACTGATCTGGAAGTGGAACATTAGGAACAGTAACTGTCGTATGGAAAATAGGTAGTGGGAAGCCAGGTGGAGGCCCAAAACTGGTACCTTCAGAGCTGTCAGAAGCAGCAAGACCATGTAGAACGTGCAAACTTGCATCGGAAAAGGAGGTGTATGATTGTCTCGTCATGAGTAAAAAACAACACTTCTTACTCCCTTGCCAGTTGCGCCGTGCGAGGTTGTCTTTGGTTAGCACAATTCCCCTATGAAGATACCACATGAAGATTTTGACCTTTAGTGGAATCTTTGACTTCCATAGTTTCTTATTATTTTCCACTTGTACCTCAGAATGTGTGAATGCACAGTGCATGTAGTCTACTGTGAAAGACCCTGATATAGTAAGGTTCCAGCAAAACAAATCCCGGCCTTGTGTCAGGTTAATCGAATCCATCCTGGACAATAGATTATGCCATGACGTAAGTCGGGGCCCAATCAAATCCCGTCTGAATGACATATTCGGCGGGGATGAACTCAACACCTGCGCAAGAGTATTATTCTTCTCACAAGCAATGATTTATAAGGTTGGATATTGTTCTCGGAGACTGGCATTGCCTAGCCAGATGTCTTCCCAGAAACGAACCTCTGACCCATCCTTTATTGCGAAAGACCCAAAGCGAAAGAGATATTTCTTTGCCGCCATTAGGCTAGCCCAAAGTGAGAGTCTCCATGTTTCTAATATGCCTGAGACGCCGCCTTTTGGCCTAAATACTTGTTGCGCGGGATGGTTTACCAAAGACCATCCTCAGTAAGTAGTTTGAACAACCATTTACTAAGTATGGCCTCATTCTTGACCTGTAGGTCATGAATTCCAAGGCCACCTTTGTCTTTCGGCCTACAAACCACAATCCATTTGGCCAGTCTATATTTTTTCTTTCCCCTTCTCCTTGCCAAAAGAATCTGGATCTAAAATAGTCCAATCTTTGCAAGACTCCTTTTGGTAGTTGGAAGAAAGAAAGCATATAGCGAACCAAATTTGTGAGGACGGAAATAATCAAAACCAGTCGTCACCCAACCGAGAGCAGCTTTCTTTTCCAACTGCTCAACCGTTTCTCTAGACGCTCCTCTACATGCTTCCACTTCGCAATAGTGAGACACCGATAGTGAACCGGTATTCCCAAATACCTAATCGGGAATTGGCCATGTGTGCAAACAAATATGTCAGCATATTCGGCCGCCGACTCAACGGCTGCTCCGAAGCAGAACATTTCGCTTTTATGGAAGTTACTTTTAAGACCTGGCTTTGCTCAAGCGCCGAAAGCAATAGCTTCAGATTTCGAGCTTTGCCAGGTCATGTTCCATAAAAAGAATTGTGTCATCGGCATATTGCAGAATAGAGATGTCACCATCCATAAGGTGTGGCACTACTCCTGCAATCTGGCCACCCTACTTGGCGTGCTCAATCAGAATACCCAACATATCAGCAACAATGTTAAATAACATATGAAGTCACCCTGCCGCAGTCCTTTTTTGTCTGAAAGTAACTGCCTCCATTATCATTGACTTTAATGGTCACACTACCTCCAGTTACAAAGTTGTGGATCCACTGGCGCCATTCATCGTCGACATGTAGCTAGTCGATTTTTTACTCTTCTAATGTTTTTTGAGGAATCGGTTAGAGATATTGTAAGCCTCTAACTATCCGCAAATCATTGCTAAAACCATCCCATTTCTGCCGCGAAAACTCAAGGTTCCTTGCAATGACACACTAAGTGAGAACGCATTGTATAGAGGCTATGGTTGGCGTGCCTTAGCGTATGAAGTAGGCGCTTTCGACTTGAAGCAACAAGTCACCATTGGAAATTCTGTAGAGATATCATTAGATATACAGCCTGCTCAAACTAATCATCGTTCAGGCACATGGTGCCACAGAAGGTTATTCCCTTGGTGCATATTATATCCTCTGGCAGTTTATCGGATAATTGCCTTCCATGCATCCGCTGAAACTTGTTCAGACACAGATGGTAGATTCATGGCATGTTACGCTGGACGCCAATCATGGACGATTGAACGGCCTCGACGACATCTATTTCCTTCCCCCTTTTTTCTGCATTGACTTGTTCGTTTAGCCGCGTTTGAATCAGATGATAACTGAGGCGGTTGTATTGAGATGGTAGTTAGCACATGCCTCTGCACATAGATAACAGGTTGTCACACGTCGACATGCACCCAAGACTACGTAACCGGCCGGCCGGCATATGTATAAATACAGGGATTGCGAGGACAAATACACGTCATCCGTTCATTCCCTAGTACTGATACATTCTTGTCCGTAGCCACTTAATTGGAGCTTAGTTCGATCGTGCAACTGGTTAAGGTCCATGGCGGTCAGGTATTTGCTGCTCCCTCTGGCCCTGCTGGCTCTCGCAGCTACCTCCGCTGCGGTGGCTCAGCTGGAGATCGGCTTCTACAGCAAGACATGCCCAGACGCCGAGAAGATCGTCCGCGAGGAGATGGCCAAGATCATAGCCGCCGCGCCCAGCCTGGCCGGCCCACTCCTCCGGCTTCATTTCCACGACTGCTTTGTCAGGGTACGTAACTTGCCCAGCCTGTTCTCGTATTTCTGCTGCCATTGATCCTGAAATGTATGCTTACATGTTCGTGGATGCAACGCAAATTAAATTGCAGGGTTGTGACGCCTCTGTCCTACTCGAATCCACCGAAGGTAACGTGGCGGAGAAGGACGCCAAGCCGAACAAGAGCCTGCGAGGGTTCGGCTCCGTGGAGCGGGTGAAGGCCAAACTCGAGGCCGCGTGCCCGGGCATCGTCTCCTGCGCCGACGTGCTCACCCTCATGTCCCGCGACGCCGTCGTTCTGGCCAAGGGCCCCTTCTGGCCGGTGGCTTTGGGAAGGAGAGACGGAAGGGTGTCCAGTGACACGGAGGCCAGCGACGAGCTGCCCCCGGCCTCCGGCGACGTCCCTCTGCTCGCCAAGATCTTCGCCTCCAAGGGCCTCGACCTCAAGGACCTCAGTCGTGCTCTCCGGCGCCCACACGCTCGGCACGGCGCACTGCCCGTCCTTCGCCGACCGGCTCTACAACAGCACCGGCGAGAACGGTGCGTATGGCCTCGTCGACCCGTCTCTGGACAGCGAGTACGCCGACAAGCTGAGGCTGAAGTGCAAGAGCGTTGATGACCGCGCTATGCTGTCTGAGATGGACCCCGGGAGCTACAAGACCTTCGACACCAGCTACTATCGCCACGTCGCCAAGCGGAGGGGCCTCTTCCGCTCCGATGCGGCTCTCCTCTTCGACGACACCACCAGGGACTACGTCCAGCGCATCGCCACCGGCAAGTTCGACGGCGAGTTCTTTAAGGACTTCAGCGCGTCCATGATCAAGATGGGGGACGTGGGCGTGCTCACCAGGGCCGAGGGAGAGATCAGGAAGAAGTGCTACGCCCCCAACTAGCGTCCGTTAATTCTTAGTTGCTGTAAGTAAATGCACGAGATGGTGCATGCATCATCTGATATTATCGACTGCAGTGTGATGTATTATTTTCAGTGGTATATAAAGCAAATTATTTCTTCACAAGAGTCCATGGGTGCGGCTGCATGCATGCTACGTAAATGCCTGTAATGGCCGTAGTGTTGCATGGTCTTATTGCGTGACGGGATGTGGAGTTCCCGGAGAGGAAACTTAATCCTGGAACTACGGGTTCCGGTTGCCTGATTGTTCGAGGACTTAGCTCTATGTGAATCACTACCGGAACAGGGCTCTAAGCCGACAGCCAAATATATGCCGACGGCTACCGTCGGCCTAGACCGAGCTATGCCGACAGCTAGCTCCTGGCCGTCGGCGTACAAAGGCCGTCGGGCTATCAGCGTCTATGCCGACAGCAGCCGTCGGCTTATCCCAGGCTACGCCTACAGCTGCCGTCGGCATATATAGGCCATCGGCATAGATGCGGGCCCGCTGACAACTGCCATCACGGCCGGCTAACGACGTCAAATCTATGCCGACGGCCGTGACGGGTGGCCGTCGGCATAGATACGGGTGACACGTCACCGATCCAGAGCGCACCGACCAGGAGCTACGCCGACGGCAGCCGTCTGCATAGCTGACACGTCATCGATCCGCGTCGCTGTCCATCTACCCTGGTCGCACCTATGCCGACGGCTTTCCCGTCGGCATAGTTTTTTTTTCTTTTTTTTTGTTTTTTTCCATGTAATATTATTATTATTATTAAACATACAGTATGTGTTAATAAGCATACATATAGATTGTGTTAATAAGCATACATATAGATTGTGTTAATAAGCATATAGTATGTGTTAATAAGCATACATATAGTTTTTTTTTCTTTTTCTTCACTGTTTTCTTTAATATTATTATTTAACTAACTTACATACAGTATGTGTTAATAAGCATACATACATTATTTTTCGGTTCTGTACAGAGCGGTGTGACCCCCCTCACGAACGGTGCCGCCGCCAGCCGGCAACTGGAATGGGGAACAGCCGCATCGAGTCTATACGAAGGGGACTTTGCTCCAAGTGTTTATATATATCGGATGACCTACCACAACCGGATGGTGTTATGGCATGTCCGAAGAGGCGGCATGCATCTCCGGGGTGTGGCCCCGTCACGGACGGCGCCGCCGCCGGCACCTGGAGGGGGGGG
>NC_041393.1:124160827-124162005 GCF_002162155.2 Triticum dicoccoides
GGGAAGTCAAAGGGCTAGATCTTGTGGTCAACCGCTCCAGGGTCAAAGCCCGTCTGTGGGACGGGGGCCTTAGGGGTAGCAATGCCACCGGAGCGACGTACCGGGCCCTCATACATGCGAGGTGGTGGTGTGGCATGTCCGAAGAGGTGGCACGCGTCTCCGATGCGTGGCCCCCCTCACGGATGGCGCCGCCGCCGGCACCTGGAGGGGGGAAACTGCCGCGTCGGGTCTACACGGAGTGGATGTAGCTGTGGGTTTGGCCGGATGTTGCTCCCCGGTGTCCCTCTGGGCCTACCTGGCACAACCAGGTGGAGAGGTCCACTGGTCAAAGCCCGTCCGTGCAAAGTCAAAGGGCTAGATCCCGTCGTCAAACGCTACAGGGTTAGCCGGGACGGGGGCCCTGGGGGGTAGCAATGCCACCGGAGCGTCGTACCGGGCCCTCATACATGTGGGGTGGTGTTGTGGCATGTCCGAAGAGGCCGCACGCATCTCCGGGGTGTGGCCCCCGTCACGGACGGCGCCGCCGCCGGCACCTGGAGGGGGGAAACGGACGCGTCAGTCCCTCATTTTATATGTAAACAAAACTTTCCAATGCGTATGAAAATAATATACACTAAAAATATACTTGAAGACAGTTAATAATATTTTTAAAAAAATGTTAAACATGTATAAAAGTTGTTGCAAAGAAAAAGCCACGTGGCGCCTTCACCTCCCCTCTGTGTGTAAAAATATAACTGATGACTATAAAAACATCAAAAAATTATATGAAATAAAAAAACAGAAAGAAGAAAAAATATAAGCTATTAAAAACATTAAAAAAATAAAAAATATAACTATGCCTACGGCTAAGCCGTCGGCATAGGTGCCACGTGGCATCGGTACCTATGCCGACGGCTTAGCCGTCGGCATAGCTCGCCCTTATCCTTAGCCGGTCCATCTCCACCACTCACTCGCCCGCAAATCGACCCGCGCCTCTCGTCGCCGCCGTCGCGCGCCTCCACACCCGCGCCGCCGTCGCGTTCTCCCCCGCCCCCTGCCGTCGCCCACTCTCCTCGCCCGCGCCCCCTGCCGCCCCCACCCGCGTCGCCGCAGCCCCATCCCACCCTACCTCTCGTCCCCTGCCGCCGCCCCTTCTCGCTCCAGCCGGCGCTGCCCTCACTCCGTCCGCCCCCGCCCTC
>NC_041393.1:124162377-124172629 GCF_002162155.2 Triticum dicoccoides
GCCCATGCCCTAGCCTGGCCGGCCCCCTGCTAGCTGGTCCGACCGGCCGGCCCCCTTTGGCCGGCGCCCCTGCTGTGTCCCGGCCCTCGGCCGGCCCAGCTCCGCCCCGGCCCTCCCGTCACCTCCATCGCCGGCCCCTGCCTCCAACTCCACCAGCGTGACGCCTCTCTGCCCGATGAGCTAACACTCTTTTTTTTTCATTTTTTTGCATTATTTAGCTATTGTTGGATGTATGAATGGATGCATGGATGGATGTTGGATGTTGTTAGGTTGCTAGATGGATGAATATTGTATGTATCTTAGATGGATGGAGGAATCTCGGCAAAAGGAATTATTTTGCTACGGTTAGGTTGCTAGATGGATGAATCTCGGCAAAATGAATTATCATAGTTAAAAAAGCAACTTGAGTCACTTAGTTCATAAAATTGTTAACGAAGATTTTATTTTCAGTTTGTGATGTTGTTAAGTAGCTATGTGAGATGTGCTTCAAATTTGGGATACGATAAGTGGTTATTTCATCATGATGATCTTGCTAAAAAAATTGATGTGTCAATGCTTAATGTGAGAAAGTAATATTTCACACTTCCCTATTACCCATTTCACACTTCCGATTAAACTCATGCACACTATAATTTCAATTAAACTTGTAGGGAAATGATCCGAACGATCAATGGATGAAAAATTGAGATGGGTTTCCATGGGTTTTGACCCTACCGTCATGACATGCCAAAAGTATGATGTGAATGGGTATCGCTTCCATACAGAGGAGCACCAGAACAGTCGGCCTGATCCCAAGCTGGGCCCACTACGAGGCTTGTAGCAATGCGGAGTACGGGACGGCCGCTAAGGCCGTGATCACCAAATTTTGGGTAAGTTCCCTTTTGAATCACTTGTCTTTAGTTTCGTTCATAGTTTATCATTGAATCACTCAAATCATGCCTTGTTTGCTTCTGGTTTATGCATGATTGCAGCAACTCTATAGAGTTCTTGACGAGCACAAGGCCAGAGCCGACGTGGTCTTACTTGCGTCTGCAAAGAAGAAAGCTCGTCAGTTGCAGTACGAGGTGCGTTGGGTTGCCGTCTCACAGTACTACCACATCTACCTGCAACAAAATATGACCAAAACTCAAGCACAGAGGCAAAAAATTACCATGAGCAGGGAGCAGTTCATGATGGTAACTATTACTGACTTTTCATTGTTTCAAGGAGTCAACTATATGTTTCGTGCTCACATGTCATGCTTCCAAAATTTGCATAGGTTGTTCCTCGTTGGTGCTATGGAAGGCATGACAGATGGGCGTGTTTTGTGGATAGGTGGGTCCGTGACGATCCAGAGTTTGTTGCCAAGAGCATCAAGGCCCGGGCTAACCGTGGAAAAGACGGGACACACGGCCAAGGAAACAAGAACCACTGGGCTTCAAGGCCATGAAGGTATATCTATATGAAAGATGCATTTTGGTTCTTCTTTACCGTCATGTTCTTATGTATGGCTAACTTCTGTTTGATGTTGCAGGAGGACAAGTTGCAGAGGCCGCTCTCAGACATGGAGTCGTGAAAGCTGGCCCACGAGCGGAGTGATCACAAGGAGGGCGAGAGCCAGTACTACGGCAACACCGAGAAACACCTGGAGTCTTACACTCAGAACTATCAGAAGTTGCATCCGGATGTTCCCGTTCCTGAGGTCGCCCAGTCTCAGATCGACGACACGGCGGTGGTGGCCATCCAGGGTAAGTCCCATGGCCGGTATCCGTGTTTCGATGGCTTGGTCACTCCATCGATCTCGTACACATGGCTTCGAGCTACCAACCCGAGCCCGTTAGAGAGTACGGGGCGTTCGCAGCCTCCCTTAGTCCGCCAACGTGCTGTAAGTACTTCCCATTATCTTCTTTGTCTCTATCTTTCTTAGTTTATTTTCATCACTGCCCACTTAGAAACAACCTCAATTTTGTAGGCATATCAGACCTTTCTCGAGCATAGGCATATTGAGGTGAGGGAGTACTTTGCAACGAGTGAAGGCAAACGATGATTACAGCCGTCAAGTGATGGCGGTTAGTTTTTCCCTCTTAAACCAAGCTCAAATTTGCACTTTCATTCCTTCTAACTTTGTTGATCACGGCTTGTTTCTAAGTGGACTTGTTTAACTAACATCCAGGCTATGTTGGCGTCTTGGACTAACCACACGGAGCCACCACAAGTTGGACCCCCACCACCACCTGCAGGAGACGCCCCACACATTCCCACGTTCGAGGAATGGCTGGCACTAGGCGGTGATACTCCGGTTAGTAAATTTGCCTAACTAATGACAAACTAGTTCTCGTTCATTCAACACTATCATGTCATATTTACCATTAGAATCTTCTTTCAAACATGTAGGGGACCGGTGGCTCGACTCCTGCTCCGTCGACCCCAGTCACTCCGATCTGGCAGAGTGATGGTGGTCGCGGTGGCGGTTTTGGCGGAGGAGGACTTGGCGGTGGCGGTTTTGGCGGAGGTGGACTTGGTGGTGGTTTTGGCGGAGGTGGACTCGGTGGTGGTGGTGGTTTTGGAGGAGGTGGACTCGGTGGTGCTTGATGTCGATGATGATTCCGTGTATGCGGCCGTTGTGCCATGTCTTTCATGTTTCAACTTTTATGATGTTTCATGTCTTGCACTACTCTTATGTTCGTGGACTTTCGCCGGTGATGATCTTTAGATGATGAACTTGACTATGTTTAAATGATGTTGATGAACTGTCATATTTCATATTATTCTGTTTAGAAATGTTGTCAAATGAATTGGAAAAGAGAAAACAGGGAATATATATATATAAAAACTATGCCTACGGCAAAGCCGTCGGCATAGATACGCTCAGGAGCCACCAGGAGGCGACACGTGGCAGGGCTATGCCTACGGCCAAGCCGTCAGCATAGATTTATATCTATGCCGACGGCTTTGCCGTAGGCATAGCCATGCCACCAGGTTACACCAGGAGGCGACACGTGGCAGGGCTATGCCTACGGCAAAGCCATCGGCATAGATTTAACCTATGCCGACGGCTTTGCCGTAGGCATAGCCCTGCCACGTGTCGCCTCCTGACCCGCCAGCAGTTTGACGGCGCCGTCCGTTGCCGTCAGACGGAAAACTACGCCGACGTTTAGGGTAGTCTTCCGAGAGTCTTCCAAGCAATGTTCGGAGGAAAGTCTTCTGAGAGCAAAATAATTTCATCAAAGATTGAGATGCCTCATCTTCTCTATCCTAGGATAGAGATCCAACAATCATGAGCAAAATCACAGTCCCAAAAAAGATGCAAGGTTGTTTCTTCAGTGCTGAGATGGCATGTCTCGCAGTCATAAGAAGGCAGCTGAAAGGATTTCCTCTTTAAAAGACCCCTGGAATTTACTCTGTCATGCAAGATGAGTCAAAAGAAAATTTTGTAACGTAGTATAGCTGCATTCTTCCAAATCTTCCTGAAGATGGTAGGTGGATTGTGATCTTTCTCGGCCAAACACTTGTACAATTTGATGGAGGAAAATGCAGATCCCTAGGAGTAACTCCAGATATCATGGTCCTTAGAAAGTTGAGTATTTTGAAGAATAGACTGAAGTTCTTGGAACTGTTGTAATGCTTGGATGGAGAGTGAAGTGTGAAAATGGTCCATTGGGTTATCCAATTGCAGGAATTCTTGCACAGATAAATTTGCTCTGAGTGAGAAAGAGTGGAGTTCTAGGTATTTATGCTGAGGAGTATCATGTCCCCAATTATCTTGCCAGAAACATATGGAATTTCCTCTACCAACTTCTCCCTTAGCCCATTGCTTGAATAATGGTAGCAGCTTGATAATCACTTTCCACCAAAAAGAGCCCACGGGTCTGGGGGTGAGGATACCATTGGGATAATAAGATTCCCAAATAAGATTCACCCAGGGCAAGTTTGCATGGTTTAAAAATTTATGGATGTGCTTCATCAGGAGGCATTTATTATGAGTGGTGATGTCGAAAATACCCAGACCTCCTTGAGTTTTAGGTAAACAAACTTTCTCCCATGCGATCAGAGCAGGACCTCGTTCCTTACCATATTTTCTCCAAAAGCACAATCTGAGGTATTTAGTGATCTGATCAACAATGCCGGCAGGCAGAGAGAGTGTGCTCATGAAAAATAATTGGTAAGCTTGTGAAAACAGACTTAATGAGTGTGAGCTTATCCCCATAAGAGAGCAATATGGAGCAGCCAGCAAGTCTTCTGTCAATCCTTTTAATGATGGGGGCAAAGTCTTGTAGCTTAGGTTTGAGCAGGCTGAGAGGTAAACCCAGGCAAGTGAGAGGGAGACTGCCAATAGCACATCCCAATGTGCTAGCCAGAAGTTGCATCTTGTGATCTGGTGTGTTGATTGAAATCAATCCAGACTTGTCAAAGTTTTTCCTTTGGCCAGTGTAAGCAGTGAAATGCATCAGGAGATTCTTGAGCTGCTCTAATTGAATTCTGCATGCAGGCATAATTAGGACTGTGTCATCTGCATATTGAATTACTGGAAAATCAGGACAGGGGTGTAGCTTAAGAGGTTTGGAGATGAGGCCTGTCATCATAGCTTTATTTATAATTGGTTGGAGCAAATCAGTAGCAAGTACAAACAATAGTGGTGAAAAAGGGTCTCCTTGTCTGACACCTCTTTTGCAGAGAAACTGTTTTCCAGGCACACCATTGAGTAGCACTGAAGAGAAGCCAGAAGAAAAAAAGCATATCCATCCACATGAGCCACCTAGGTCCGAAGCCTCTAGCAACCAAGATATCTTTGATAGTCTGGTGTTCAATCATATCAAAGGCTTTTCCAAAGTCTAATTTAAGAAGAATCAATTCCTTATTAGAAGACTTGCACCGATAAAGGTATTCATAGGACCAGGCCAAACAATCTTGGATAGATCTTGATTTCAAGAAACCATATTGTTTTGTACGAACCAGCTTGAGGATTACTGTCTGCAATCTGTTGGCAAGTAGCTTGGTGATAATCTTTATGGAACAGTTGAGCAGAGAAATGGGCCTGAAATCATTTGAAGTTACTAGAGCATCTTTCTTTGGAATGAGTGTAATATAAGAACTATTGATGCTCTATAAACTGATTGTTCCATTGAAGAAATCATCAATCAATGTATAGAAATCTGGAGAAATGATGTCCCAACAAAATTTAACAAAATCAGTGTTAAAGCCATCTGGCCCAGGGGCTTTATCATGAGGTAAACCCTGAACCACTTTATCAATCTCATCTTTGGAGAAAGGCTGCTCCAGAAATGAAAGATCAGTAGTTCTGTCAATCAGAGAGTCCACCTCAAGGAGGTCGAATGTAGGTGTGGAAATGCTAAGCCTTTTCTTGAAAGCATTAAGAAGAATACCAGCCTTTAGATTATGCTCCCTGCAAATATTACCATCCTCATCTTGCAAGTTGTCAATGTGGTTCACTCTGTATTTTAAAGTGGCCTTAGCTTGAAAAAACTTTGAATTTGCTTCTCCAAATTTGACCCATCTAATGGTGGCTCTCTACTGCCAATAAATCCTCTGCCACTCCAGAAGTTGTAACAGATGTTGTTTAAGAAAATTCCTGCCATTCCATTCCGAGGTAGATAAAGGCGTGAACTCTTCTACAGTACAAAGAAGAAGAATCACCTCATTAGAGTTTTTGATTGAGATGGTCAAATTAGAAATAGTTTTGGCCCAGATCTTAAGGCACTTTCTAAATCTCTTGAATTTAGCTGAAATTCTCTTGGCAGAATCAGTGATGTGAATATCCTGCTCCCAGCTTTGCTTGACAACTTCTTTGAAACCCTGCACTTGCATCCAGAAGTTTTCAAACCTGACAATCTTGGATTTGGGAATGTGTGTGCCAATTTGAATCATGCATGGAGTGTGATCAGAGATTGGTTTGGCAAGGGGCGGGACCAAAGTATTGGGGAATTTTGTGGTCCAACATTCTGAAGTAAAAACCCAATCCAATTTCTCTAACAAAGGGGCGTCTTGCATATTACTCCAAGTAAATTGTCTACCCTTCAAAGAGATTTCAACCAAAGCTAGGGCATTGATGGCCTCATTGAATTGCAACATCTCTGTGAAGTTTCCACCTTCTCTATTTCTATCAGTTGGAAATCTAACATAGTTAAAGTGTCCCATTATAATCCATTTGGTATCTGTAGGAATTTGAATATCTTTGAACCAATTCAGGAATTGAGCTCTTTCTGGTCCCTGACAAGGCCCATAAATATTGGAGTGAATGAAAGAATCTCCAAATAGAGTAGACGTAAAACGCACAGACAACACTAAATCATTGTGAAATAGATGTTCACCTGTAAACAAAGAGCCATTCCGGGCAATAAGTAGCCCACCCGAAGCACCTACTGAAGGGAGAAACTCAAATTGATTAATTCTCCTAGGATAAAAGTTCTTGATGTATCTAGAGTCAAAGAAATCTCTTTTAGTCTCTTGAATGCAGATGATGTCAGCATTTGATTCATTGATTTTATTCCTCAAGGCCAGCCATTTTTTAGGAACATTAATGCCCCTAATATTCCAGTTCAAAATACTCCAAGTCCTGTTTGTTTGAGGCATGGTGAAGTGTGTCTGCAAGGCTGATGTCGATGTTCATTGACTGCAAAGTGAGAAAGACTATGGCCAGCACAATGGCCCAAATTTTGGAAAGCCCACAGAGAAAAACATAATCAGATAGCATCCACAGTTGATCCATTACTGTCAGCCAAAACTTTAAAACGGGACAACCTACCCAGCAACATTCATACACAGCACAGAAATCAGTGGAAATGGAACGATAATCCCAAAGAA
Source organism: Triticum dicoccoides (assembly GCF_002162155.2). Lineage (NCBI taxonomy): Eukaryota > Viridiplantae > Streptophyta > Magnoliopsida > Poales > Poaceae > Triticum > Triticum dicoccoides. The sequence goes on from NC_041393.1 coordinate 124,169,179, forward strand.
CTTTCCAGATCATGAAAGAAGGATAACTAAGATAATAGAGGATTGCAGCCAGCATATCTGATAAAGTTCTTACAATACTTGTACAAAAGGAGGTCCACACATCAAGGTTCCAGATTAAAGTAAACATCCCAGCTACGAAAGAGCTAAAACTCAGGTCCAACATCATTACAAACCAGAATGAGCAGCAAGACTGCAACTAAAACTCTAGGGCCTGAAGATTGCAGGCTTCTTCTGCACTCCCTTGGCAGAGCTCTTAGTATCCTTCTTTTTCTTGGGCTGCTGAAGCATCTCCTCAGTGCAGTCCTTAACATTTGCCTTGCAAAAGGAAACAAAGATAGTTTTAATAACTCTTGAGGGTAAAGCATGCAGGTGGGTCAGTGCTGCAAGGGAGGCAATTTTATCTTTGCAAACTCTTCCTTTAAAACCTTTATTACCTTCTTGCAATCGGTAACTTCTTCGTACCTCAATTTCACAGACGGGAGCCTTGTCTTTCCTCTTCTTCCGAGCATAAACAACAGATGTGCTTGCCGATCGAGGTCATTGATCACCCCCTACACTGTTGTGCGTTGGAGTAGTAGGTTGGGCTGAGGAAACCTCCTGTTCCATGTTAAGCTGCTGACAAGTAGGAGTGTGACAAGAGATACATGAGTCAGGAAGTACAAAAGGAATGAACTTTTTGTTTATAGATCCTTCAATGATGTAATTCCAGAGTTGAGAAGATAATAGTGATTTAGCCCAGCTAAAGCTATCAGGTGTTAAAAGAGCAACGGTGACAAACTTAAACCATTCACATGGTACCTGAACCACTTTTTCAGCTCCTTCAACAAGATTGAAATGCTTGTCCCACAGATCCAGTCTTTCCTTAGACAGAAAATCATCCCCTACATCTGACAAAGAGATGTCTGTTGTTATGTCTCTGAATTGAGAGCCCAACTGATCTGGAAGTGGAACATTAGGAACAGTAACTGTCGTATGGAAAATAGGTAGTGGGAAGCCAGGTGGAGGCCCAAAACTGGTACCTTCAGAGCTGTCAGAAGCAGCAAGACCATGTAGAACGTGCAAACTTGCATCGGAAAAGGAGGTGTATGATTGTCTCGTCATGAGTAAAAAACAACACTTCTTACTCCCTTGCCAGTTGCGCCGTGCGAGGTTGTCTTTGGTTAGCACAATTCCCCTATGAAGATACCACATGAAGATTTTGACCTTTAGTGGAATCTTTGACTTCCATAGTTTCTTATTATTTTCCACTTGTACCTCAGAATGTGTGAATGCACAGTGCATGTAGTCTACTGTGAAAGACCCTGATATAGTAAGGTTCCAGCAAAACAAATCCCGGCCTTGTGTCAGGTTAATCGAATCCATCCTGGACAATAGATTATGCCATGACGTAAGTCGGGGCCCAATCAAATCCCGTCTGAATGACATATTCGGCGGGGATGAACTCAACACCTGCGCAAGAGTATTATTCTTCTCACAAGCAATGATTTATAAGGTTGGATATTGTTCTCGGAGACTGGCATTGCCTAGCCAGATGTCTTCCCAGAAACGAACCTCTGACCCATCCTTTATTGCGAAAGACCCAAAGCGAAAGAGATATTTCTTTGCCGCCATTAGGCTAGCCCAAAGTGAGAGTCTCCATGTTTCTAATATGCCTGAGACGCCGCCTTTTGGCCTAAATACTTGTTGCGCGGGATGGTTTACCAAAGACCATCCTCAGTAAGTAGTTTGAACAACCATTTACTAAGTATGGCCTCATTCTTGACCTGTAGGTCATGAATTCCAAGGCCACCTTTGTCTTTCGGCCTACAAACCACAATCCATTTGGCCAGTCTATATTTTTTCTTTCCCCTTCTCCTTGCCAAAAGAATCTGGATCTAAAATAGTCCAATCTTTGCAAGACTCCTTTTGGTAGTTGGAAGAAAGAAAGCATATAGCGAACCAAATTTGTGAGGACGGAAATAATCAAAACCAGTCGTCACCCAACCGAGAGCAGCTTTCTTTTCCAACTGCTCAACCGTTTCTCTAGACGCTCCTCTACATGCTTCCACTTCGCAATAGTGAGACACCGATAGTGAACCGGTATTCCCAAATACCTAATCGGGAATTGGCCATGTGTGCAACCAAATATGTCAGCATATTCGGCCGCCGACTCAACGGCTGCTCTGAAGCAGAACATTTCGCTTTTATGGAAGTTACTTTTAAGACCTGGCTTTGCTCAAGCGCCGAAAGCAATAGCTTCAGATTTCGAGCTTTGCCAGGTCATGTTCCATAAAAAGAATTGTGTCATCGGCATATTGCAGAATAGAGATGTCACCATCCATAAGGTGTGGCACTACTCCTGCAATCTGGCCACCCTACTTGGCGTGTTCAATCAGAATACCCAACATATCAGCAACAATGTTAAATAACATATGAAGTCACCCTGCCGCAGTCCTTTTTTGTCTGAAAGTAACTGCCTCCATTATCATTGACTTTAATGGTCACACTACCTCCAGTTACAAAGTTGTGGATCCACTGGCGCCATTCATCGTCGACATGTAGCTAGTCGATTTTTTACTCTTCTAATGTTTTTTGAGGAATCGGTTAGAGATATTGTAAGCCTCTAACTATCCGCAAATCATTGCTAAAACCATCCCATTTCTGCCGCGAAAACTCAAGGTTCCTTGCAATGACACACTAAGTGAGAACGCATTGTATAGAGGCTATGGTTGGCGTGCCTTAGCGTATGAAGTAGGCGCTTTCGACTTGAAGCAACAAGTCACCATTGGAAATTCTGTAGAGATATCATTAGATATACAGCCTGCTCAAACTAATCATCGTTCAGGCACATGGTGCCACAGAAGGTTATTCCCTTGGTGCATATTATATCCTCTGGCAGTTTATCGGATAATTGCCTTCCATGCATCCGCTGAAACTTGTTCAGACACAGATGGTAGATTCATGGCATGTTACGCTGGACGCCAATCATGGACGATTGAACGGCCTCGACGACATCTATTTCCTTCCCCCTTTTTTCTGCATTGACTTGTTCGTTTAGCCGCGTTTGAATCAGATGATAACTGAGGCGGTTGTATTGAGATGGTAGTTAGCACATGCCTCTGCACATAGATAACAGGTTGTCACACGTCGACATGCACCCAAGACTACGTAACCGGCCGGCCGGCATATGTATAAATACAGGGATTGCGAGGACAAATACACGTCATCCGTTCATTCCCTAGTACTGATACATTCTTGTCCGTAGCCACTTAATTGGAGCTTAGTTCGATCGTGCAACTGGTTAAGGTCCATGGCGGTCAGGTATTTGCTGCTCCCTCTGGCCCTGCTGGCTCTCGCAGCTACCTCCGCTGCGGTGGCTCAGCTGGAGATCGGCTTCTACAGCAAGACATGCCCAGACGCCGAGAAGATCGTCCGCGAGGAGATGGCCAAGATCATAGCCGCCGCGCCCAGC
>NC_041393.1:124174256-124175097 GCF_002162155.2 Triticum dicoccoides
TTTTTTTCCATGTAATATTATTATTATTATTAAACATACAGTATGTGTTAATAAGCATACATATAGATTGTGTTAATAAGCATACATATAGATTGTGTTAATAAGCATATAGTATGTGTTAATAAGCATACATATAGTTTTTTTTTCTTTTTCTTCACTGTTTTCTTTAATATTATTATTTAACTAACTTACATACAGTATGTGTTAATAAGCATACATACATTATTTTTCGGTTCTGTACAGAGCGGTGTGACCCCCCTCACGAACGGTGCCGCCGCCAGCCGGCAACTGGAATGGGGAACAGCCGCATCGAGTCTATACGAAGGGGACTTTGCTCCAAGTGTTTATATATATCGGATGACCTACCACAACCGGATGGTGTTATGGCATGTCCGAAGAGGCGGCATGCATCTCCGGGGTGTGGCCCCGTCACGGACGGCGCCGCCGCCGGCACCTGGAGGGGGGGGAACGGACGCGTCGGGGTCTACATGGAGTGGATGTATCTGTGGGTTTGGCCCGGATGTTGCTCCTGGGTGTCCCTATGGGCGGACCTGACACAACCGGGTGGAGAGGTCCACTGGTCAAAGCCTGTCTGTGGGAAGTCAAAGGGCTAGATCTCGTGGTCAACCGCTCCAGGGTTAGGCGGGACGGGGGCCCCCTGGGGGTAGCAATGCCACCGGAGCGTCGTACCGTGCCCTCATACATGCGGGGTGGTGTCGTGGAATGTCCAAAGAGGCGGCACGCGTCTCCGGTGCGTGGCCCCCCTCACGGACGGCGCCGCCGCCGGCACCTGGAGGGGGGTAACTGCCGCGTCGGGTCTACACGGAGTGGATTTAGCTGT
>NC_041393.1:124176089-124178522 GCF_002162155.2 Triticum dicoccoides
TGGCCGGCCCACTCCTCCGGCTTCATTTCCACGACTGCTTTGTCAGGGTACGTAACTTGCCCAGCCTGTTCTCGTATTTCTGCTGCCATTGATCCTGAAATGTATGCTTACATGTTCGTGGATGCAACGCAAATTAAATTGCAGGGTTGTGACGCCTCTGTCCTACTCGAATCCACCGAAGGTAACGTGGCGGAGAAGGACGCCAAGCCGAACAAGAGCCTGCGAGGGTTCGGCTCCGTGGAGCGGGTGAAGGCCAAACTCGAGGCCGCGTGCCCGGGCATCGTCTCCTGCGCCGACGTGCTCACCCTCATGTCCCGCGACGCCGTCGTTCTGGCCAAGGGCCCCTTCTGGCCGGTGGCTTTGGGAAGGAGAGACGGAAGGGTGTCCAGTGACACGGAGGCCAGCGACGAGCTGCCCCCGGCCTCCGGCGACGTCCCTCTGCTCGCCAAGATCTTCGCCTCCAAGGGCCTCGACCTCAAGGACCTCGTCGTGCTCTCCGGCGCCCACACGCTCGGCACGGCGCACTGCCCGTCCTTCGCCGACCGGCTCTACAACAGCACCGGCGAGAACGGTGCGTATGGCCTCGTCGACCCGTCTCTGGACAGCGAGTACGCCGACAAGCTGAGGCTGAAGTGCAAGAGCGTTGATGACCGCGCTATGCTGTCTGAGATGGACCCCGGGAGCTACAAGACCTTCGACACCAGCTACTATCGCCACGTCGCCAAGCGGAGGGGCCTCTTCCGCTCCGATGTGGCTCTCCTCTTCGACGACACCACCAGGGACTACGTCCAGCGCATCGCCACCGGCAAGTTCGACGGCGAGTTCTTTAAGGACTTCAGCGCGTCCATGATCAAGATGGGGGACGTGGGCGTGCTCACCAGGGCCGAGGGAGAGATCAGGAAGAAGTGCTACGCCCCCAACTAGCGTCCGTTAATTCTTAGTTGCTGTAAGTAAATGCACGAGATGGTGCATGCATCATCTGATATTATCGACTGCAGTGTGATGTATTATTTTCAGTGGTATATAAAGCAAATTATTTCTTCACAAGAGTCCATGGGTGCGGCTGCATGCATGCTACGTAAATGCCTGTAATGGCCGTAGTGTTGCATGGTCTTATTGCGTGACGGGATGTGGAGTTCCCGGAGAGGAAACTTAATCCTGGAACTACGGGTTCCGGTTGCCTGATTGTTCGAGGACTTAGCTCTATGTGAATCACTACCGGAACAGGGCTCTAAGCCGACAGCCAAATATATGCCGACGGCTACCGTCGGCCTAGACCGAGCTATGCCGACAGCTAGCTCCTGGCCGTCGGCGTACAAAGGCCGTCGGGCTATCAGCGTCTATGCCGACAGCAGCCGTCGGCTTATCCCAGGCTACGCCTACAGCTGCCGTCGGCATATATAGGCCGTCGGCATAGATGCGGGCCCGCTGACAACTGCCATCACGGCCGGCTAACGACGTCAAATCTATGCCGACGGCCGTGACGGGTGGCCGTCGGCATAGATACGGGTGACACGTCACCGATCCAGAGCGCACCGACCAGGAGCTACGCCGACGGCAGCCGTCTGCATAGCTGACACGTCATCGATCCGCGTCGCTGTCCATCTACCCTGGCCGCACCTATGCCGACGGCTTTCCCGTCGGCATAGTTTTTTTTGTTTTTTTTTGTTTTTTTCCATGTAATATTATTATTATTATTAAACATACAGTATCTGTTAATAAGCATACATATAGATTGTGTTAATAAGCATACATATAGATTGTGTTAATAAGCATATAGTATGTGTTAATAAGCATACATATAGTTTTTTTTTCTTTTTCTTCACTGTTTTCTTTAATATTATTATTTAACTAACTTACATACAGTATGTGTTAATAAGCATACATACATTATTTTTCGGTTCTGTACAGAGCGGTGTGACCCCCCTCACGAACGGTGCCGCCGCCAGCCGGCAACTGGAATGGGGAACAGCCGCATCGAGTCTATACGAAGGGGACTTTGCTCCAAGTGTTTATATATATCGGATGACCTACCACAACCGGATGGTGTTATGGCATGTCCGAAGAGGCGGCATGCATCTCCGGGGTGTGGCCCCGTCACGGACGGCGCCGCCGCCGGCACCTGGAGGGGGGGGGGGAACGGAAGCGTCGGGGTCTACATGGAGTGGATGTATCTGTGGGTTTGGCCCGGATGTTGCTCCTGGGTGTCCCTATGGGCGGACCTGACACAACCGGGTGGAGAGGTCCACTGGTCAAAGCCTGTCTGTGGGAAGTCAAAGGGCTAGATCTCGTGGTCAACCGCTCCAGGGTTAGGCGGGACGGGGCCCCCCTGGGGGTAGCAATGCCACCGGAGCGTCGTACCGTGCCCTCATACATGCGGGGTGGTGTCGTGGAATGTCCAAAGAGGCGGCACGCGTCTCCGGTGCGTGGCCC
>NC_041393.1:124179299-124181184 GCF_002162155.2 Triticum dicoccoides
CCGCCGCCGGCACCTGGAGGGGGGAAACGGACGCGTCGGGTCTACACGGAGTGGATGTAGCTGTGGGTTTGGCCCGGATGTTGCTCCAAAGTGTTCCTCTGGGCCGACCTAACACAACCGGGTGGAGAGGTCCACTGGTCAAAGCCCGTCCGTGCAAAGTCAAAGGGCTAGATCCCGTGGTCAAACGCTACAGGGTTAGCCGGGACGGGGGCCCTGGGGGGTAGCAATGCCACCGGAGCGTCGTACCGGGCCCTCATACATGCGGGGTGGTGTTGTGGCATGTCCGAAGAGGCGGCACGCGTCTCCGGGTTGTGGCCCCCCTCACGGACGGCAATGAAACGGTAGTAGACGTTCTGCGGTAACGATGCAGCGTGAATATTATAAAATACTTGGAGCGCGATAAAATCATGAGTTTTTTACACAACGTGGGCACATGTGCAATAGGACTGATGGTAATTTTTCATAATTTTTTGTGATGGAGAAGTATCTGAACACTTCCCTCTACGCGGATTGCTCTTCGCACATCTACGATTGTGGCCGGCGGCCTCCGGGGGCTAGCATACCGTCAAATCTTGCGTACGCGGCCTCTCACAAATCTAGAAGTGTTGAGACGGTTGCAAACGCCCAGCACGCGTCTCCGGGGTGTGCCCCCCCCCTCACGGACGCCGCCGCCGCCGGCAGCTGGAGGGGGGAAACGGACGCGTCGGGTCTACACGGAGTGGATGTAGCTGTGGGTTTGGCCCGGATGTTGCTCCAAAGTGTTCCTCCGGGCCGACCTAACACAACCGGGTGGAGAGGTCCACTGGTCAAAGCCCGTCCGTGCAAAGTCAAATGGCTAGATCCCGTGGTCAAACGCTACAGGGTTAGCCGGGACGGGGGCCCTGGGAGGGTAGCAATGCCACCGGAGCGTCGTACCGGACCCTCATACATGCGGGCTGGTGTTGTGGCATGTCCGAAGAGGCGGCACGTGTCTCCGGGTTGTGGCCCCCCCTCACGGACGGCAATGAAACGGTAGTAGACGTTCTGCGGTAACGATGCAGCGTGAATATTATTAAATACTTGGAGCGCGATAAAATCATGAGTTTTTTACACAACGTGGGCACATGTGCTATAGGACTGATGGTAATTTTTCATAATTTTTTGTGATGGAGAAGTATCTGAACACTTCCCTCTACGCGGATTGCTCTTCGCACGTCTACGACTGTGGCCGGTGGCCTCCGGGGGCTAGCATACCGTCAAATCTTGCGTAGGCGGCCTCTCACAAATCTAGAAGTGTTGAGGCGGTTGCAAACGCCCAGCACGCGTCTCTGGGGTGTGCCCCCCCCTCACGGACGCCGCCGCCGCCGGCACCTGGAGGGGGGAAACGGACGCGTCGGGTCTACACGGAGTGGATGTAGCTGTGGGTTTGGCCCGGATGTTGGTCCAAAGTGTTCCTCTGGGCCGACCTAACACAACCGGGTGGAGAGGTCCACTGGTCAAAGCCCGTCCGTGCAAAGTCAAAGGGCTAGATCCCGTGGTCAAACGCTACAGGGTTAGCCGGGACGGGGGCCCTGGGGGTAGCAATGCCACCAGAGCATCATACCGGGCCCTCATACATGCGGGGTGGTGTTGTGGCATGTCCGAAGAGGCGGCACGCGTCTCCGGGTTGTGGCCCCCCTCACGGACGGCAATGAAACGGTAGTAGACGTTCTGCGGTAACGATGCAGCGTGAATATTATTAAATACTTGGAGCGCGATAAAATCATGAGTTTTTTACACAACGTGGGCACATGTGCTATAGGACTGATGGTAATTTTTCATAATTTTTTGTGATGGAGAAGTATCTGAACACTTCCCTCTACGCGGATTGCTCTTCGCACGTCTACGACTGTGGCCGGCGGCCTCC
>NC_041393.1:124181194-124181924 GCF_002162155.2 Triticum dicoccoides
CCGGGCCCTCGTACATGCGGGGTGATGTTGTGGCATGTCCGAAGAGGCGACACGCATCTCCGAGGTGTGGCCCCCGTCACGGACGGCGCCGCCGCCGGCACCTGGAGGGGGGAAACGGACGCGTCGGTCCCTCATTTTATATGTAAAAAAAACTTTCCAATGCGTATGAAAATAATATACACTAAAAATATATTTGAAGACAGTTAATAATATTTTTTTAAAAATGTTAAACATGTATAAAAGTTGTTGCAAAAAAAAGCCACGTGGCGCCTTCACCTCCCCTCTATGTGTAAAAATATAACTGATGACTATAAAAACATCAAAAATTTATATGAAATAAAAAAACAGAAAGAAGAAAAAATATAAGCTATTAAAAACATTAAAAAAAATATAACTATGCCTACGGCTAAGCCGTCGGCATAGGTGCCACGTGGCATCGGTACCTATGCCGACGGCTTAGCCGTCGGCATAGCTCGCCCTTATCCTCAGTCGGTCCATCTCCACCACTCACTCGCCCGCAAATCGACCCGCGCCTCTCGTCGTCGCCGCCGCGCGCCTCCACACCCGCGCCGCCGCCTTGTTCTCCCCCGCCCGCTGCCGCCGCCCACTCTCCTCGCCCGCGCCCCCTGCCGCCCCCACCCGCATCGCCGCCGCCCCATCCCACCCTATCTCTCGTCCCCTGCCGCCGCCCCTTCTCGCTCCAGCCAGCGCCGCCCTCACTCCGGCCGTC
>NC_041393.1:124182572-124185640 GCF_002162155.2 Triticum dicoccoides
AGCCACCCCGGCCCCTCCCTTCTCGACCCCGGCCGCCGTGCGTGGGCGCCGCCCCAGCCGGCCCATGCCCTAGCCTGGCCGGCCCCCTGCTAGCTGGTCCGACCGGCCGGCCCCCTTTGGCCGGCGCCCCTGCTGTGTCCCGGCCCTCCCCGGCCGGCCCAGCTCCGCCCCGGCCCTCCCCTCACCTCCATCGCCGGCCCCTGCCTCCAACTCCACCAGCGTGACGCCTCTCTGCCAGGTGAGCTAACACTCTTTTTTTCATTTTTTTGCATTATTTAGCTATTGTTGGATGTATGAATGGATGCATGGATGGATGTTGGATGTTGTTAGGTTGCTAGATGGATGAATATTGTATGTATCTTAGATGGATGGAGGAATCTCGGCAAAAGGAATTATTTTGCTACGGTTAGGTTGCTAGATGGATGAATCTCGGCAAAATGAATTATCATAGTTAAAAAAGCAACTTGAGTCACTTAGTTCATAAAATTGTTAACGAAGATTTTATTTTCAGTTTGTGATGTTGTTAAGTAGCTATGTGAGATGTGCTTCAAATTTGGGATACGATAAGTGGTTATTTCATCATGATGATCTTGCTAAAAAAATTGATGTGTCAATGCTTAATGTGAGAAAGTAATATTTCACACTTCCCTATTACCCATTTCACACTTCCAATTAAACTCATGCACCCTATAATTTCAATTAAACTTGTAGGGAAATGATCCGAACGAATCAATGGATGAAGAATTGAGATGGGTTTCCATGGGTTTTGACCCTACCATCATGACATGCCAAAAGTATGATGTGAATGGGTATCGCTTCCATACAGAGGAGCACCAGAACAGTCGGCCTGATCCCAAGCTGGGCCCACTACGAGAATTGCAGCAACACGGAGTACGGGACGGCCGCTAAGGCCGTGATCACCAAATTTTGGGTAAGTTCCCTTTTGAATCACTTGTCTTTAGTTTCGTTCATAGTTTATCATTGAATCACTCAAATCATGCGTTGTTTGCTTCTGGTTTATGCATGATTGCAGCAACTCTATAGAGTTCTTGACGAGCACAAGGCCAGAGCCGACGTGGTCTTACTTGCGTCTGCAAAGAAGAAAGCTCGTAAGTTGCAGTACGAGGTGCGTTGGGTTGCCGTCTCACAGTACTACCACATCTACCTGCAACAGAAGATGACCAAAACTCAAGCACAGAGGCAAAAAATTACCATGAGCAGGGAGCAGTTCATGATGGTAACTATTACTGACTTTTCATTGTTTCAAGGAGTCAATTATATGTTTCATGCTCACATGTCATGCTTCCAAAATTTGCATAGGTTGTTCCTCGTTGGTGCTATGGAAGGCATGACGGATGGGCGTGTTTGGTGGATAGGTGGGTCGGTGACGATCCAGAGTTTGTTGCCAAGAGCATCAAGGCCCGGGCTAACCGTGGAAAAGACGGGACACACGGCCAAGGAAACAGGAACCACTTGGGCTTCAAGGCCATGAAGGTATATCTATATGAAAGATGCATTTTGGTTCTTCTTTACCGTCATGTTCTTATGTATGGCTAACTTTTGTTTGACATTGCAGGAGGACAAGTTGCAGAGGCCGCTCTCAGACATGGAGTCGTGGAAGCTGGCCCGCGAGCGGAGTGATCGCAAGGAGGGCGAGAGCCAGTACTACGGCAACACCGAGAAACACCTGGAGTCTTACACTCAGAACTATCAGAAGTTGCATCCGGATGTTCCCGTTCCTGAGGTCGCCCAGTCTCAGATCGACGACACGGCGGTGTTGGCCATCCAGGGTAAGTCCCATGGCCGGTATCCGTGTTTCGATGGCTTGGTCACTCCGTCGATCTCGTACACACGGCTTCGAGCTACCAACCCGAGCCCGTTAGAGAGTACGGGGCGTTCGCAGCCTCCCTTAGTCCGCCAACGTGCTGTAAGTACTTCCCCTTATCTTGTTTGTCTCTATCTTTCTTAGTTTATTTTCATCACTGCCCACTTAGAAACAACCTCAATTTTGTAGGCATATCAGACCTTTCTCGAGCATAGGCATATTGTGGTGAGGGAGTACTTGCAACGAGTGAAGGCAAACGATGATTACAGCCGTCAAGTGATGGCGGTTAGTTTTGCCCTCTTAAACCAAGCTCAAATTTGCACTTTCATTCCTTCTAACTTTGTTGATCACGGCTTGTTTCTAAGTGGACTTGTTTAACTAACATCCAGGCTATGTTGGCGTCTTGGACTAACCGCACGGAGCCACCACAAGTTGGACCCCCACCACCACCTGCGGGAGACACCCCACACATTCCCACGTTCGAGGAATGGCTGGCACTAGGCGGTGATACTCCGGTTAGTAAATTTGCCTAACTAATGACAAACTAGTTCTCGTTCATTCAACACTATCATGTCATATTTACCGTTAGAATCTTCTTTCAAACATGTAGGGGACCGGTGGCTCGACTCCTGCTCCGTCGACCCCAGTCACTCCGATCTGGCAGAGTGATGGTGGTCGCGGTGGCGGTTTTGGCGGAGGAGGACTTGGCGGTGGCGGTTTTGGCGGAGGTGGACTTGGTGGTGGTTTTGGCGGAGGTGGACTCGGTGGTGGTGGTGGTTTTGGAGGAGGTGGACTCGGTGGTGCTTGATGTCGATGATGATTCCGTGTATGCGGCCGTTGTGCCATGTCTTTCATGTTTCAACTTTTATGATGTTTCATGTCTTGCACTACTCTTATGTTCGTGGACTTTCGCCGGTGATGATCTTTAGATGATGAACTTGACTATGTTTAAATGATGTTGATGAACTGTCATATTTCATATTATTCTGTTTAGAAATGTTGTCAAATGAATTGGAAAAGAGAAAACAGGGAATATATATATATAAAAAAAATATGCCTACGGCAAAGCCGTCGGCATAGATACGCTCAGGAGCCACCAGGAGGCGACACGTGGCAGGGCTATGCCTACGGCCAAGCCGTCGGCATAGATTTATATCTATGCCGACGGCTTTGCCGTAGGCATAGCCATGCCACCAGGTTACACCAGGAGGCGACACGTGACAGGGCTATGCCTACGGCAAAG
>NC_041393.1:124185846-124189303 GCF_002162155.2 Triticum dicoccoides
CGTAGGCATAGCCCTGCCACGTGTCGCCTCCTGACCCGCCAGCAGTTTGACGGCGCCGTCCGTTGCCGTCAGACGGAAAACTACGCCGACGGCTAAACTATGCCGATGGCTGCGCCAGGGCCGTCGGCATACTCCCCTATGCCGACGGCATTATTATGCCGACGGTCTGACAGGAGTACGCTGACGTAATCTAGACTGACGGCTCTATGCCGACGGCTGCCGTCGGCATAGATCTATGCCGACGGCCCGTGGCCGTAGGCATAGACCGCGAGTCCGGTAGTGAATATTGAGTTTGCTAACCACATGCTAGCTTTATGAAAACCACTTTTCAGCGATAAGACGTTTGTTCAGATATTTTTATTAGCTACAAATCTCTTCATCAGCTGAGTGGAAGATATGGTACTAGCACGACAGTCTATATATGCTAGAAGTGGTGGCGCTAGCTAAGCCGGTAGGCAGTCACGAAGAGTTGCCTGCCCTTCGGTGGAGTGGCGTACAGGTCTTGCAGTAATAAAAATTGTTAAACCTTTTTCCGGATGTGCTTTGGTTGGTATATCCGGAAAAAAGGTTTTATAACTTTTAATGGCTCATTTTCTTATCAAGGATATAGCAATCAAGGATATAGCATAGCCGTACCAAAATCTAATCCTTATCAAAAAGCGAATGAAAGCCCGCCCACCTATAAAAGGTAATAATCCAAATTTAATTTCTAAGCACTAGTTTTTCCCTCGTAGCCCATGCATGCCACTGTTGAATTGGTGTTTATTCTATGCATGAGACTGAAGTTAGGGCATCTTCAAGGGCAACCACAAAAAAACGTCTCACGCCAGTCCGTGAACAAGGATAAGTGAGGTCGACATCCAACCGTAACTGCATACATCCAACATTTTGCATTTTTTCCCAGTCCGCACGATCAAGGAGCCGCATGCAAAGGGCACAGATGTTCAAATAGCCGCATGCAAAGGGTATAGAAATTCAAATAGCCGCATGTAGCACTAGTTAAAATTTTAAAAAGTTCAAATATTTTACATCCCAGTATTGTAATCCTCTTTCACCGTCCACTGATGCTCAATCAGATCTTTCTTGAGCTGCTCGTGAGTTGGTCGATGCCGAATTTGTTGATGCATTTGAATAAACTCCTTAAATGTGGCCGAATTCTGGTCTGTTAGTTGATAGGATCACCCATGTTCTCAAATTCCAAAGCTGCGGTAGCATCGTCACCCCATCCTCGACGATCATGTTCCATCCAAAAACGCCGGCGAAAATGATCAGCGAATAGTGCATCGGGGGCAAAGTAGTCAGCCATCAGTGTCAAATGCCCGCGCACCCTGTTGCGGTTGAGCACTCGATGGCCCTTGATCGAGCCCTTGAAATTGAGCACATACTCCTCCGCACGCTCCACGTCCTCAAGGACCGCCTGCATCATCACCGTCTCATCGGAGTACTCCTCATCCGACGAGCCGTCTGAGGACTCAACATACTGCTCGTATATGTACTCCAAATCGGAATCCATTGCTACAAACAAGAAGTGCAATTGTTTTCAGCTCTAGCGATTCATCGGATAGTTGTCGGGCATGGTAGAGGATGGTACCTGATGGGGCGGTCGAAGGACAGGGGGTTGAACGGAGATAGAGGAAAGCAGCGGGGAGCCCTGCTGGATCGCCGGAGGTGAAGGAGACACAGATATCCGGTAGAGGTGTGGCGTGGTGGCCGGGGTGATGGAGCGGCGACGGTAAGAGAGGAAGAAGGAGGGAAAATGGGGAGGATGGGGTCACGGAGTCCGGGAAGGGTTTTGGGTGGGCCTGGGGTGTCGGATTCGTATGTTTAGCGTGTCCGGACTCTAATAAACCTCCCCCACTTTTGTCTTGCGTCCCAACCGTCCCGCGGACCGATACATGTCGGCGTTGGATGGCTTCCGTAGTCCGGACTACTGAGCGAGGTTTACAGATCCGCCTTGGAGATGCCCTTAGTGTAAGGCATATGGTCTCTGTCCATTGTTAAACAACGCCAGCACTAGGCTATGGGGTTACCGGATAAGATCTAAAAGAATCTGGGTTAATAAGATCCCAAGGCAAGGAAACCCTAATGAAACGACGCTTAGCGAACACGGCCCGGGAAACCCGCCTTACCGGAGCACGACCAAAAGAAATTAAGCGTCAAACGATGGAGATGTCGCGGTGGCTTAGCAACGATGCAAAGTAGTTGTAGTCCGTGAAGATGCATGACCGAAACGAACGAATTGAATTGTTCGTCGATCGATTGACCGACTTACCGGCCGTCCTCATCTCCCCTTATCATTAGCCGTTGCCCGCAGCAACATGCATGCATGACTCGGCCAGCTTAGGTTTAGCTACCTAAGCCCACATGCATATTTGACTTGCATGCTGTTGGATATACAAGATCCAATAATTTGCGTGCACTCCGATTCAATGAGTAAGGCCCACTTGTGTATTTTGTCCACAAATGAACGATCGTTTGAGAGCCGAAGAAAATAAAAAGTTAACATTTTGTGAGTAAAAATTGGCAATAAACTTATTGGCTAATGACAAGCGGGGAGGTTGTCGAAGATATCAACACGGGGATCTAGTTTCAAATGTATCGACACGAGGAACACAATGATTGAAACGATTCATAATTCGAATGTTCTGTTCAAAAGATATTTCAATTAAAATTTGGATCTCTAAAGAAACCATGTAACTAGCTTCCTCCCCACCACCACCACTCCCCACCCCAAAAATAATACACCTACGAAAGCTTTATACGTAAACCTACATAATTCCCTCCCTTACTAAGGGTGTGTTTGGTAGCATGTATGGACATAGCCTAGTTGTTTTTCTCTCATCCTTGCTGAATGTAGACATGCTGAGTTCATGCAGTTGCCCTTGTTTGGTAGTGATTTGTGCGTTGAGACATGCTGAGCTGAGACTTTTTTTGGCAGCCTGCATGTGTTTAGATATGCTGAACATTTTTTTGAAAATTTGAAAATTTGAACATTCTTTAAAAATTTGAACATATTTGAAATTCTGAATATTTTTTTGAAAATTTAAACTTTTTTTGATTTTTTTTGAAATTCTGAACATTTTATATTTTTTTTGAAATTCTGAACTTTTTTGAAAATTTAAACAAAATTGAAACTTTGAGCATTTTTTGAAAATTTAAACCATTTCGAAATTCCACACATTTTGAAAATTTTAAAAAAATTTGAAATTCTTAAACTTTTTGAAAATTTGAATAAAATTTTGAAATTATGAACATTTTTTAAAACTTTAAACATATCTGGACGTGGTCTGGTAGGTGGGGACGAGGGTGAGGGCCAGCATGGCTGCCTCCATGGTAGGCCCTTTTATGCATGAGATGGGCATAGCTCAAGTGAGCCCATTCACCCTACCAAACAAACAAAAGTGGGTCGGATTAGGAACTTTTGCCCTCAAGCACCCTACCAAACACACCCTAATTA
>NC_041393.1:124189665-124210095 GCF_002162155.2 Triticum dicoccoides
ACTTGTGTGCCCCTCTTTTTTTCTCTAACTCAAATTTCATCAATTTGCAATAGTCAATAACAATTTCCAAATAATTGGGTAAGTTGGGCATGACAAACAATAGAGCATGTCAACAATTCAAACAAAGTTTATAGTTGTGATTCAACAATTTGCAACAATAAACAACATAAATCAATGCTCATCACCATTTGCAAAGCATACACACATGTTGCTATGCATACCGCAAAACCACATCACCGCATCATCATCCAATTTGAGGTGTTGACGAGCAGGTCCTTGGACTCCTCGGAGAACATCTCAACTCTCAAGTGCAAGCATCTTCTCCTTGGTTTCAATATTCTTTGCTTGTATCTCCATGAATCCTTTGAACCACTCATCCTTCTTTTCTTCCATGGGTTCATCTCTTTTGGCACTTGCTACCTCTTTATTGGCTATGATGTCCTCCACTTATCTGACATTTGGCTCGCCACCCTATTGTGCTTTGCCATCTCATTTTCCCACTTCCTCCCCCTCGACCTTGGCACACAAGTTGCCGGTATAACACCCCCCTCCTCCAACTCAAACTCCACATCCACTCATTCATCTTCATCCACATGGGAGCTTGAGCCACCTTTGGCTAGGGGCAAAGCCAGGATAAAAGGTCGTCGGGCCAACTCCAGCGCGCGTCCCCATCCCGTTCAGGTGTGTCCGTTTGGAGTAAAACGGACATACCAGACGACCCAGCGTGCGGGTGCAAATGGACTTTTGTCCGTTTTATGTCCGCTTTTGACCCATCCCCGACCCAAGTTTGGGCCGCTTTTGGGGAGAAACGGACAACATGTGGATGGGTGGGCCGTGTGCATGTGTCCTCCCCTGGCCCGCCCGACGGTGGCACATGGACCCCTTTTTTATCCACCCCTCCCCCTCCAGTCGCAGTCCTCCACTGCTCCACTCTTGCCCCTTCCCGCCGCCATCGCCGCCGCTGCCATTGCAGCTGTGCAGCTCGGACGTACGCTCGCATAGCCCCCTTCCCCTTGATGCCCCTGAGCTACCCACGACCACCTGATTTGCGTACCCGGCAGCCGGATTTGGAGCGGATCCAGTCGGGCTCGAGCTCCCCGGCTGTGGGAGGTCGCGCCGTGCCATGGACTAGCCGGGCATCGGGCCGGAAGGCCCCAGCAAGGCCGCAAGGCCGCATGCAAGTACTTACTCCTCCTCTAGCCGCTCGGATCTACACCGTTGATGGTCCGCCGGCAGATACATGAATGGCAGTCGGCCGGGCTCGGTGCTGGCCCAAAAGCTCGTCGGTGCACCATTGCCACTCATCAAGTGCTATGACTGCCCAAAGACGGTTTTGCGTCGCATGTCTACAACGCCGGAACATCCCAAATGGGTGTTCATCAAGTGCTCAACCGATGGGGTATGTGTTCAAGAAGCTTCGGTAGTGCTCTCGGATTTGACTAGTTGTGCTAACTTACATTTTTATTGTGTAGAATGGATGCAAGTTTTGGTATTGGGAAGAAGAGTGCATCGATATATTGATAGAGCGCAATTTAGTAGATGTTCGTGCACTTCTAGCTAGTATAGAAGCTAGAGATGAGACTAGTGCACTTGTTGCTAGAATAGAGGCTACACATGAGACTAACGCGAGGAAGCAACGTCTACTTCTTTACACTCGAAAAATAAAGACGCACGCAAGATCGAGCCTCCGCAGATTAACAATGAATGCATCAAGAACGCACTAATCCAGCTTACAGGAGCAGTTATGGAAGTTGGATATCTTCTAAAATGTATTCGTGTAGTTTTTTTTTGATCTTACTTTTTTAGTCAAAATTTGGTGATGTATTTCCATGTACAAAAAATCAATGATGAAAAAAGATATGTGCTTGCAAAGAAAAACGTACGCGAATGGGATGCAGCCGGGATGCGTCTGCGCGTTGGGCACATGGCCACCGCATGCGAGAAATGGTCCGGACACGACCCCATTGCCATACCCAAACGAACAGAGTCCGGGCTAAACGGACGTTCGTTTGGGGTCGCACGATGGAGTTGGCCTTACAGATGGAATATCCAGAGCCCATCTTGAATTTTTTAATAGAGGGTGTTGGTGATATACCCCGCGGTATGACCCGACTAGATATATGACCCGGCCGGACTGGGCGACTCACTAGTGACCCGCCCGGATCTCTCCACTCACTGATGACCCGGCCGAGCCTGGCGACTCAATTGGTGACCCGGTAGACAGGTCAGAGGAACAACAAGACCCGTTGGACCAGACTGCGGCTCATGGGAAAGCCGACTCATGTTGTTGTGGGTCGGTTTAAGAGGAAAGGCATAAGGAATATTCCCTTACAGAGGAAGCAAGACTAAGACTCCACTTGTAATAGATAGTCCTAATCCTACTAGAACTCCACATGTAACCCGTCCCTCCAACATATATAAGGAAGGGCAGGGTACCCCAAGAGGGACAAGTTTGACATGTCTAGATAGACAGACAAATCAATTGCTCTCGAGATTAGAGGTAGCGAAACACCGCCCTTGTAATCGTGAGCATCACCATTATCAATATCAATGAAGAAGGATGTAGGCTTTTACCTCCACCGTGAGGGGCCGAACCTGGGTAAAAAAGCCTCGCGTCTCTCGTCCCACTCAACCCCTCTCAAGCTACTACATAGATGCGTTGGCCTCACGACTAAGTCCTCACACTAGGACATCTACCGTGACAAATTCATGACAGTTGGCGCCCACCATGGGGCCTGTGCACGATGGTGATGAGTTCTTGAAGGGATCTCTCCCAGGAAATCAATAAGTTTGCATTTTCTCGAATGAGCCGGTTTGAAAGGATTTGCATCAACTTCAAGTTTATCAATCCAGATCTAAATCTATGAGGTTTGAGATCAAAAGAAAATTATGGTTACGTGTGGATAATTGTGACCCGGTGATCCGTCGAATCTGAAGGCGAATCGATATCTGTTACAGTGGCCACCATGCGAGCCAAGACCAACCACTCTTCTGGCGAAAATGCCACTATCCTGGAACACTAGAAGTATCAAACAAGAGTTTTTTAATTGCTTGAGTAGAAGACCACCATGACCCGGGCATGGATTGCCCAAGATCACTACAACCTGGAGCTTAATTTTTTCGCGTGTCACTATGCCGTCCTGACGCCTGTGTTGCTCGCCTTTGCCCCCACTTCAAGTCGCCGGGGCCCCGCTACTGCTGTATCCAAACCGGCGTTCCGCCTCTGTCAGGTCCTGCTTGCGAACCGCCGCTTGAGATTTGGTCAAAGCAAGCATGTCAAATCAATCGCTAATCAATAGTACTACTATTAGTACTCTGAGTCAAAGTCAAAGCCATCCAAAGGAGCCTCCTCGAATAGTAAATTGCAGACTACCATGAGAAGAAGGAGAAGCCACGCCCTGGAGGATGTGGACGTGGACTTGTTAACACACGCAGTACAGTATGAGCCGCCCTGGTCGGGTCACTTCCACAGTTGAGCCGCCAATACCGTCGGCCATGAAACGCCGCCGGGTATCCGCCGCGGTTGAGCCGCCACCGCTATCTTGTCGCGGCCCGCCTTGCCGACGCCCCTCCGGAGTCGCCGGGTTACCCCTCTGATTCTACTTTTCTGGTGTCTGGACCGAGTCAAATCCAAAGTACTTGATGAAGGGAATACTACTCCGTTGCTACTGTTCGCATAAAGTGATCCGTCTAGTTCTTGAATACTGCCATGTTAAAGCTCATATTTTGAGGAGGCAATCTGTACAAAGAAGAAATAATGTTTGTTGAAATAATGCATGTTTGGGCAAAGGACTACCATGCCGGATTCGGCGTGGTGTCCTTTAGATGCCTGCGATTGACTCGTCCGTCCGCACCGGCATACAATGCTGCGGTCGGCTCATCTGTCTACTCCCGCGGCCGACTCATCCATGATTAACTTCAGCTTCATCATAGTGATCATCAACTCCGCGACGGTTAATTTCTGGCCTAACATATCAGGTGATATCTATCCTGTATATTTTTATATTACATATTACTCTGGCTTGCCAATTCCTTAATGCAGGACAAATGGTTTAGTGCAAAAGTGTCTGCCATGCCACAGAGTTTGTTGAATGACTCATACCGGAAGTATACAACACGTATTGCGAGGATCATCAACTCGCTTCAAGCTTCTGGTTTACATAAATTTCAGCGTTCCACTATTTAAATTCTATGCCAGTTTATATCACGGTTAAGTATGAAGAATCTTAAGCCAATTTCTCAAGTCATCTTAAGACTCGGGGCTACATGGACATGACACAACAAATGTTGTCAGTCTCAGCAATATTCAAGAACCCCGGGTCATTGGAGGAAAAAAATAACCCGGTCCTGGAGGCTACTGCCTTATTGGTGAAAATTTTAAGGCCGTGAGAAAGTTTCCGGCTTAAAAAAATGTCTGGCAATCACAGAGTTCCGGCTCAATAGAACAATTTCGGGTTATCGGGAAAGATTTCGGTTCAAAATCCGGTTCAAGGGAAATCTGTCTCCCACAAAGCTTTGAAGCTCTCAATATCCGGTTTAAAATCCCGGCTGCAATGATGAGTGGTTCAAACATGGGTATCCTGCCTTATTGGCTTCTCACATTATTCGTCATTGGGGGCATCCTGCTCAATGAGCATAGTCGTGCTTACCCTCTTGATCCGGCTTACACGCCTTGTTACAAATAACATGGGGGCTTCCTGCTCACTGAGCATAGCTATGACTACCCTTTGATCTGCCTCGTATGCCTTGTTGCAAATGATTTGGGGGTTTTCTACCCAAGTTAAAAGGTTACCAAAGAGAACTTGTTACAATGTATAGTTCAAACATAGGTAACCTGCCTTGATGGCTTCTGATAGGTCACTTGGGGGCTTCCTGTTCAATGA
Source organism: Triticum dicoccoides (assembly GCF_002162155.2). Classification (NCBI taxonomy): domain Eukaryota; kingdom Viridiplantae; phylum Streptophyta; class Magnoliopsida; order Poales; family Poaceae; genus Triticum; species Triticum dicoccoides. The sequence continues at coordinate 124,194,549 of NC_041393.1, forward strand.
ACATAGTTATATTTACCCTTTTGATCGGCTTGAACGCCAGGTGTATTCGCCAAAAATCCAGGTTATCCTCCCTTTGTATGTCTGCCACTCCAAGCAGGTAATCCTGGAATGACCCACTGTACTTTTGATAGTCAATCTTATAAAGATCCTGAACTTGTCAAAGTTAAAACGGTGATTGGTCATGTGAGGCCCGGCTTACAAGTTTGAATCAAGGATTAACTCAGTGGTTGTGCGGCCCTTGAACAACACTTGACATTGAGGCTTGGCAGCCTATGAAAGACTTGTTTTTTCTACTTTGTTATTTTCTATGAACATTGTTGGATTCATATACTTGTTCCATATTAACATATGGTTTAAAAGAAATCAGGCCATGTAGCCTTGATTATATGACTCATAATTGAGCATAATGGTTTTGGTAATCTGCCCTGATAGCAGACTTCAAGTCGCCAGGATATTTTGCGTTGAGCAATCAAAATGATGGTATTTCATGACTCTGGGTTGATACTGGTTCCGGGTTATAATTGTCAAGGCATCACCATAGTATTAATCTACAGGTATGTCTTTCAATAATTGTATGAATATTTGGGGTTTTTGATAATCCATCCTGGCTTTGGACATTAAGTCACCAGTGTACCTTGATTGCGCAATTGGTGTTATGCGCTATGAATCTTTTGGCTGACAACCTCATTGGATATGGCGATGTAAGCTGACAGTATGAACCAAATTCACAGGTATGTTTTGTACTTGTTATATAACCAATAGCGGAACCTGGATGCTCATATTGGTTCCCACATATTTTACGAAGATCTTTATCGGTCAAACCGCAATGCCAACATATGTTATTCCCTTTGTCATCGGTATGTTACTTGCTCGAGATTCGATCGGCAGTATCTTCATACCTAGTTTAGTCTAATTACCGGCAAGTCTCTTTACTCGTTCCGTAGTGCATCATACCATAACTAACTCATTAGTCGCATTGCTTGCAAGGCTTCATATGATGTGCATTACCGAGAGGGCCCAGAGATACCTCTCCGATACTCAGAGTGACAAATCCTAATCTCGATCTACGCCAACCCAACAAACACCTTCAGAGATACCTGTAGAGCATCTTTATAATCACCCAGTTACGTTGTAATGTTTGATAGAACACAAGGCATTCCTCCGGTGTCCAGGAGTTGCATAATCTCATAGTCGGAGGAATATGTATTTGACATGAAGAAAGCAGTAGCAATAAAACTGAACGGTCATTATACTAAGCTAACAGATGGGTCTTGTCCATCACATCATTCTCCTAATGATGTGATCCCATTCATCAAATGATAACAATCGTCTATGGCTAGGAAACTTAACCATCTTTGAATAACGAGCTAGTCAAGTAGAGGCATACTAGGGACACGGTGTTTTGTCTATGTATCCACACATGTATCAAGTTTCCGGTTAATACAATTTAGCATGAATAATAGGCATTTATCATGATATAAGGAAATATAAAATAACAACTTTATTATTGCCTCTAGGGCATATTTCCTTTAGTTTCCCACTTGCACTAGAGTCAATAATATAGTTCACATCACCATGTGATTTAACACCAATAGTTCACATTTGTATGTGATTAACACCCATACTTCACATCACCATGTGACCAACACCCAAAGGGTTTACTAGAGTCAATAATCTAGTTCACATCGCCATGTGATTAACACCCAAAGAGTAGTAAGGTGTGATCAGGTTTTGCTCGTGAGAGAAGTTTAGTCAATGGGTCTGCTACATTCAGAGTCATGTGTATTTTGCAAATTTCTATGTCTTAAATGCTTTGCATGGAGCTACTCTAGCTAATTGCTCCCACTTCTAATATGTATCCAGATTCAGACTTAGAGTCATCTGGAACGGTGTGAAAGCTTGCATCGACATAACTCTTTACGACGAACTCTTTATCACCTCCATAACCGAGAAACATTTCCTTAGTCCTCACTAAGGATAGTTTTGACTGATGTCTAGTGATCTACTCCTAGATCACTATTGTACCCCCTTGCCAAACTCATGGCAAGGTACACAACATGTTTGTTACACAGCATGGCATACTTTATAGAACTTATGGCTGAGGCATAGGGAATGGTTTTCATTCTCTCTCTATCTTCTGTTGTGGTCGGGCTTTGGGTCTTACTCAACTTTATACCTTGTAATACAGGCAAGAACTCCTTCTTTGACTGATCCATTTTGAACTCTTTCAAAACTGTATCAAGGTATGTACTCATTGAAAAATCTTATCAAGCGTCTTGATCTATCTCTATAGATCTTGATGCCCAATATGTAAGCAGCTTCACCGAGGTCTTTCTTTGAAGAACTCCTTTCAAACTCTCCTTTTATGCTTTCTAAAAAATTGTACATCATTTCCGGTCAACAGTATGTCATTCACATATATTTATCAAAAATGTTGTAGTGCTCCCACTCACTGTCTTGAAAATACAGGCTTTGCCGCAATTCTGTATAAAACTATATGCTTTGATCAACTCATCAAAGTGTATATTCCAACTCCAAGACGCTTACACCAGTCCATAGATGGATCATTGGAGCTTGCACACTTTGTTAGCACCTTTAGGATCGACAAAACCTTCTGGTTGCATCATATACAACTTTTCTTAGAGATATCCATTTAAGGAATGTAGTTTTGACATCCATTTGCCAGACTTCATAATCATAAAATGTGGCAATTGCTAACATGATTCGGACAGACTTAAGCATCGCTACGGGTGGGAAAGTCTCATCATAGTCAACTGCTTGAACTTGTGAAAAACCTTTTGCGACAAGTCGAGCTTTTATAGACAGTAACATTACCATCAGCGTCAGTCTTCTTCTTAAAGATCCATTTATTCTCTATGGGTCGCCGATCATCGGGCAGATCCACCAAAGTCCACACTTTGTTCTCATACATGGATCCTATCTCAGATTTCATGGCCTCAAGCCATTAATCAGAATCAGGGCTCATCATAGCTTCTTCGTAGTTCGTACATTCGTCATGGTCAAGCAACATGACCTCCAGAATAGGATTACCTTACCACTCTGGTGTGGATTGTGCTCAATTTCACCTACGCGATGTTGTAGCAATTTGATCTGAAGTTTCACGATCCTTATCATTAGCTTCCTCTAAAGTTGGTGTAGGAATCACGGGAACATATTTCTTGGATGAGCTACTTTCCAAATTGAGAGCAGGTACAATTACCTCATCAAGTTCTATTTTCCTCCCACTCACTTCTTTTGAGAGAAAATCCTTCTCTAGAAAGGTTTCGTTCTTAGCAACAAAAATCTTTCCTTCAGACTTGTGGTAGAAGGTGTACCCAATTGTTTCTTTAGGGTATCCTATGAAGACACATTTCTCAGATTTGGGTTCGAGTTTATCGGGCTGAAGCCTTTTGATATAAGCATCTGATACGTCCATTTTGCATCATGATTTTCTATCGATATTTATTGCATTATGGGCTGTTATTACACGTTATGTCACAATACTTATGGCTATTATCTCTTATTTTACAAGATTTATCATGAAGAGGGAGAATGCCGGCAGGTGGAATTCTGGCTGAAAAAGGAGCAAAATATTGGAAACCTATTCTGCACAGCTCCAAAAATCCTGAAACTCCACGGAATTCACTTTTGGAATTAATAAGAATTATTGAGCGAAGAAAATACCAGAGGGGGCCCACACCCTGGCCAGGAGGGTGGGGGGGGGGGCGCCCACCCCTACTGGGCACGCCCCCTGTCTCCTAGGCCCCCTGTTGGCCCTTTGGTGCCCATCTTCTGCTATATGAAGGCTTTTACCATGGAAAAAAATCATAAGCAAGCTTACGGGACAAAACTCCGCCGCCACGAGGCAGAACCAATCTAGGGCTTCGGCGGAGCTGCCCTGCCAGGGAAACTTCCCTCCGGGAGGGGGAAATCACCACCATCGTCATCACCAATGATCCTCTCATCGGGAGGGGGTCAATCTCCATCAACATATTCACCAGCACCATCTCCTCTCAAAACCCTAGTTCATCTCTTGTATCCAATCTTGTATCAAAACCACAAATTGGTACCTGTGGGTTGCTAGTAGTGTTGATTACTCCTTGTAGTTGATGCTAATTGGTTTACTTGGTGGAAGATCATATGTTCAGATCCTTAATGCATATTAATACTCCTCTGATTATGAACATGAATATGCTTTGTGAGTAGTTACATTTGTTCCTGAGGACATGGGTGAACTCTTGCTATTAGTAGTCATGTGAATTTGGTATTCGTTCGATATTTTGATGAGATGTATGTTCTCTCTCCTCTAGTGGTGTTATGTGAACGTCGACTACATGACACTTCACCATTATATGGGCCTAGTGGAAGGCATTAGATGATGGGTTGCTAGAGTGACAGAAGCTTAAACCCTAGTTTATGCGTTGCTTCGTAAGGGGCTGATTTGGATCCATTAGTTTCATGCTATGGTTAGGTTTACCATAATACTTCTTTTGTAGTTGCGGATGCTTGCAATAGAGGTTAATCATAAGTGGGATGCTTCTCCAAGAAAGGGCAGTACCCAAGCACTGGTCCACCCACATATCAAATTATCAAAGTACCGAACGCAAATCATATGAGCGTGATGAAAACTAGCTTGACGATAATTCCCATGTGTCCTCGGGAGCGCTTTTCTCATTATAAGAAATTGTCCAAGCTTGTCCTTTGCTACAAAAAGGATTGGGCCACCTTGCTGAACTTTATTTACTTTAATTGCTTGTTACCCGTTACAAATTATCTTATCACAAAACTATCTGTTACCTACAATTTCAGTGCTTCCAGAGAATACCTTGCTGAAAACCGCTTGTCATTTCCTTCTGCTCCTCGTTGGGTTCGACACTCTTACTTCTCGAAAGGACTACGATATATCCCCTATACTTGTGGGTCATCAAGACTCTTTTCTGGCTCCATTGCCGGGGAGTGAAGCGCCTTTGGTGAGTGGAACTTGGTAAGGAAACATTTATATAGTGTGCTGAAATTTTCTGTCACTTGTTACTATGGTAACTAATGCTTTGAGGGGCTTGTTCGGGGTATCTTCGCCCCAACCACTAGAGCAAAGAGTTGCTCCTCAACTTACTGAACCTACTTAAAATGTTTACTTTGAGATTCCTTCGGGTATGATAGAGAAACTGCTAGCTAATCCCTTTGCAGGAGATGGAACATTACATCCCGATTTACACCTTATCTTTGTGGATGAAGTTTGTGGATTATTTAAGCTTGCAGGTATTCCCGATGATGTTGTCAAAAGGAAGGTCTTCCCTTTATCTTTGAAGGGAGATGCATTGACATGGTATAGGCTATGTGATGATACGGGATCTTGGAATTATAAATGGTTGAAGTTGGAATTTCGCTAGAAGTTCCATCCTATGCATCTTGTTCATCGTGATCATAATTACATATATAATTTTTGGCCTCGCGAAGGAGAAAGCATCGCTCAAGCTTGGGGGAGGCTTAAGTCAATGTTATATTCGTGCCCCAATCATGAGCTCTCAAGAGAAATGATTATTCAAAATATTTATGCTCGGCTTTCTCTCAATGATTGCACCATGCTCGATACTTCCTGTGCCGGTTCTTATATGCTGAAGACTACTGAATTCAAGTGGGATTTATTGGAAAGAATTAAACGCAACTCTGAAGATTGGGGTTCCGATGATGGTAAGGAGTCAGGTATGACACCTAAGTTTGATTGTGTTAAATCTTTTATGGATACCGATGCTTTTCGTGGATTTAGCGCTAAATATGGACTCGACTCTGAGATAGTGGCTGTTTTTTGTGAATCTTTTGCTACTCATGTTGATCTCCCTAAGGAGAAGTGGTTTAAATATAATCCTCCCACTAAAGTAAAAGTAGTTGCACCTATTACAGTTGAAGAAAAGACTATCACTTACAATGATCCTATCGTTCCTACTACTTATGTTGAGAAACCACCTTTTCCTGTTAGGATAAAGGATCATGCTAAAACTTCACCTGTTGTTCGTAAGAGTAATACTAGAACTTATACCCCTGAGCAAATCAAAGTTGAACCTAGTATTGCTATGGTTAAAGATCTCTTGGATGATAATTTAGATGGGCATGTTATTTACTTATGTGGTGAAACTGCTAATATTGCTAGACCAGATGCTTAGATACATAGACCTGTCGTAGGCATGCCTGTTATTTCTGTTAAAATAGGATATCATTGTTATCATGGCTTATGTGATATGGGTGCTAGTGCTAGCGCAATACCCTTTGACTTATATAAAGAAATTATGCATGATATTGCACCCGCTGAAATGGAAGATATTGATGTTACTATTAAGCTTGCCAATAGAGATACTATTGCACCAGTTGAGATTATTAGAGATGTTGAAGTCTTGTGTGGGAAAGTTAAATATCCCGCTGATTTTCTTGTTCTTGGTTCCCCACAAGATGACTTTTGTCCCATTATATTTGGTAGACCCTTCTTGAATACTATTAATGCTAGGATTGATTATGAAAAGGATATTGTTACAATTGGCTTAGGGGATACGTCTCATGAGTTTAATTTTGCTAAGTTTCGTAGACAACCCCGTGATAAAGAATCACCTAGTAAGGATGAGATTATTGGTCTTGCTTCTATTGCCTTGCCTCCTACTGATCTGTTAGAACAATATTTGCTAGACCATGAAAATGATATGTTTATGGATGAAAGAAGGGAAATAGATAAAGAATTCCTTCAACAGGGTCCTATTCTGAAACACAACTTGCCTGTTGAAATCCTAGGGGACCCCCCTCCACCCAAGGGTGATCCCGTGTTTGAGCTCAAACCATTACCTGATAATCTTAAATATGCTTATCTTGATAAAAAGAAGATATATCATGTTATTATTAGAGCTAACCTTTCAGAGCAAGAAGAGGAAAGATTGTTGAAAACTCTGAAGAAGCACCATGCTGCTATTGGATATACTCTGGATGATCTTAAGGGCATTAGTCCCACTCTATGCCAACACAAAATAAATGTGGAGAAAGACACCAAACCAGTTAGAGATCCTCAACGACGGTTAAATCCTAAGATGAAAGAAGTGGTAAGAAAGGAGATACTAAAGCTCCTTGAGGCAGGTATAATTTATCCTGTTGCTGATAGTGATTGGGTAAGTCCTGTCCATTGCGTTCCTAAGAAGGGAGGTATTACTTTCGTTCCTAATGATAAAGATGAATTGATCCCGCAAAGAATTATTACAGGTTATAGGATGGTAATTAATTTCCGTAAATTCAATAAAGCTACTAAGAAAGATCATTACCCTTTACCTTTTATTGATCAAATGCTAGAAAGACTATCCAAACACACACATTTCTGCTTTCTAGATGGCTATTCTGATTTCTCTCAAATACCTGTGTCAGCGGAGGATCAATCAAAAACTACTTTTACTTGCACTTTTGGTACTTTTGCTTATAGACGCATGCCTTTTGGTTTATGTAATGCACCTACTACCTTTCAAAGATGCATGATGGCTATATTCTCTGACTTCTGTGAAAAGATTTGTGAGGTATTCATGGATGATTTCTCCGTTTATGGATCCTCTTTTGATGCTTGCTTGAGCAACCTAGATCGAGTTTTGCAGAGATGTGAAGATACTAGTCTCGTCTTGAATTGGGAAAAATGCCACTTTATGGTTAATGAAGGCATTGTCTTGGGGCATAAAATTTCTGAGAGAGGTATCGAAGTTGATAAAGCTAAAGTTGATGCTATTGAAAAGATGCCATCTCCCAAGGACATTAAAGGTATAAGAAGTTTCCTTGGTCATGCCGGTTTTTATAGGAGGTTCATTAAGGACTTTTCTAAAATCTCTAGGCCTCTGACTAATTTATTGCAAAAATATATTCCTTTTGTCTTTGATGATGATTGTGTAGAAGCATTTGAAATACTTAAGAAAGCTTTGATCATTGCACCTATTATTCAGCCTCCTGCTTGGAATTTACCTTTTGAAATTATGTGTGATGCTAGCGATTATGTTGTAGGTGTTGTTCTAGGGCAAAGAGTTGATAAGAAATTAAATGTTATCCAGTATGCTAGTAAAACTCTTGATACCGCCTAGAGAAATTATGCTACTAGTGAAAAAGAGCTCTTAGCAGTTGTGTTTGCATGTGATAAGTTTAGATCTTATATTGTTGATTCTAAAGTTACTATTCACACTGATCATGCTGCTATTAAATATCTTATGGAAAAGAAAGATGCTAAGCCTAGACTTATTGGATGGGTTCTCTTGCGCCAAGAATTTGATTTGCATATTATTGATAGAAAGGGAGCTGAGAACCCCGTTGTAGACAACTTATCTAGGTTAGAGAATGTTCTTGGACCCACTACCTATTGATGATACCTTTCCTGATGAACAATTAGCGGTAGTTAGTGCTTCTCGTACTGCTCCATGGTATGCTGATTATGCTAATTACATTGTTGTGAAATTTATACCACCTAGTTTCACATACCAGCAAAAGAAAAAGTTCTTCTATGATTTAAGACATTACTTCTGGGATGGCCCACACCTTTATAAAGAAGGAGTAGATGGTGTTATTAGATCTTGTGTACCTGAGCATGAACAGATCCTACGCAAGTGCCACTCCAAACCATATGGAGGACACCATGCTGGAGATAGAACTACACATAAGGTATTGCAATCCGGTTTTTATTGGCCTACTCTCTTCAAAGATGCTCGTAAGTTTGTCTTGTCTTGTGATGAATGTCAAAGAATTGGTAATATTAGTAGACGTCAAGAAATACCTATGAATTATTCTCTTGTTACTGAAGCATTTGATGTTTGGGGATTTGATTATATGGGACTTTTTCCTGCCTCTAATGGTTACACACATATTTTAGTTGCTGTTGATTATGTTACTAAGTGGGTAGAAGCTATTCCAACTAGTAGTGCTGATCATAACACCTCTATTAAGATGCTTAAAGAAGTTATTTTTCCGAGGTTTGGAGTCCCTAGATATCTTATGACTGATGGTGGTTCACATTTTATTCATGGTGCTTTTCATAAAATGCTTGCTAAGTATGATGTTAATCATAGAATTGCATCTCCTTATCACCCACAGTCTAGCGGTCAAGTAGAGTTGAGCAATAGAGAGCTCAAATTAATTTTGCAAAAGACTGTCAATAGATCCAGAAAGAATTGGTCCAAGAAACTTGATGATGCATTATGGGCCTATAGAACTGCATATAAAAATCCTATGGGTATGTCTCCGTATAAGATGCTTTATGGAAATGCATGTCACTTACCTCTAGAACTTGAACATAAAGCATATTGGACTATTAAAGAGCTCAACTATGACTTCAAACTTGCCGGTGAGAAGAGGTTATTTGATATTAGCTCACTTGATGAATGGAGAACCCAAGCCTATGAGAATGCCAAATTGTTCAAAGAAAAAGTTAAAATATGGCATGACAAAAGGATACAAAAGCGTGAGTTTAACGTAGGTGATTATGTGTTGCTATTCAACTCTCGTTTAAGATTTTTTGCAAGAAAACTTCTCTCTAAATGGGAAGGTCCTTACGTTATCGAGGAGGTCTATCGTTCCGGTGCCATAAAAATCAACAACTTCGAAGGCACAAGTCCGAGGGTGGTGAAGGGTCAAAGAATCAAACATTATATCTCAGGTAATCCTATCAATGTTGAAACTAATATTATTGAGACCGTAACCCCGGAGGAATACATAAGGGACACTTTCCAGAATGTTTGAGACTCCGAAAAGGAATAGGTATGTGGTACGGTAAGTAAACCGACTCCAAAACAATTCTAATGGCATTTTTTCTCCGATTTGAAATATTTAAGAATTTTGGAAATCAAGAAGTAATCCGGGAAGGACACGAGGCCTCCACGAGGGTGGAGGGCGCGCCCACCCTTACTGGACGCGCCCCCCTGTCTCGTGGGCACCTCGTGTACCTCCCGGACTCCGTTTTCTTGCACGTTACGCATTTTGGTCGGTCAAAATTCATTATATAATCTCCCAAAGGTTTTGACCACTATATCACGCAAATATTCTCTATTTTCGTTTTGAGCTATTTCTGTCGCAGATTTAGAGCAAGATGTCTTCTCAAGAGTCAGTCGGGGAGAGCCGGGTGTCTCACCCGACGCCAGGACCAGGAGAAAACAGCGATGCCTATCACTTTGGGCCATCAACAGAGGATGAGATGGAGTCCGACTTGAAAAGGATAGATGCCATGGAGGAGGATCAGGAAGTTACCTCTCGTTTCCAAGCAGGATTCATGATGGGGGAACTATAGAGCTCAGCTATCCCAAACTCGGTCATCCCTTCCAATGTTAAATTTCTTTCTTATGAAAATATGAAAAAGAGTGTCACTTGTTCTCCAGAAGCTATGCAGCATCCTTGGGTAAAAGGAGCTTTAGCCGTCACAAGCAAGCTTCGTAAGGAAAATATGGACCTCAAGCAACAAGTTAATAAGCTCGAGGAGGAGAATCGTATCCTGAGGGGCATCATCGCCAAGAAGATCACAACACCAACTATGAAGAAGGAGACATAATTACATGGGTATGTGCACTCCCCTTGGCAACTGCAAAGCTTGGGGGAGGTGCCCCGGTATCGTATCACCATCACACTCCTTCTTTACCGTTTTACTTAGTTCGATCCTTTTAGTAATATCTTGATCTAGAAGATTAAAGCTTTGGTATGAAGTAGTTTTTAATTTTGCTTTGTGATCTCTTTATGTAATCGAGTTCGTGAGCTATCTATAATAAAGATTAGTGTTGAGTCAAGGGCTTTGCTTTCTTACTATGATCTTAGGAAAATAGAAAGAATAAAAAGAGTAAAAGAGTTCATATTGATCTTATGGATAGTAATGACTTCACATATAAAGAGTATGAGGCATAAAAGTTGTTCATAGTTGACAAACATAGTTTTGGTCATTGTTGCAATTAATAGGAAGTAATTAGGAAAGAGAGGTTTTCACATATAAATATACTATCTTGGACATCTTTTATGATTGTGAGCACTCATTAAGTATGACATGCTAAAGAGTTGATGTTGGACAAGGAAGACAACGTAATGGTTTATGTTTTCTCACATCTCAGTTAAAGTATATTGTCATGGATCTTCCGAACATGTTGATCTTGCCTTTCCCTCTCATGCTAGCCAAATTCCTTGCACCAAGTAGAGATACTACTTGTGCCTCCAAATATCCTTAAACCCAGTTTTGCCATGAGAGTCCACCATACCTACCTATGGATTGAGTAAGATCCTTCAAGTAAGTTGTCATGTTGCAAGCAATAAAAATTGCTCTCTAAATATGTATGACTTATTAGTGCGGAGAAAATAAGCTTTATACGATCGTGTGATATGGAAGTAATAAAAGCGATGAACTGCATAATAAAGGTTCATATCACAAGTGGCAATATAAAGTGACGTTCTTTTGCATTAAGATTTTGTGCATCCAACCCTAAAAGCACATGACAATCTCTGCTTCCTTCTGCGAAGGGCCTATCTTTTACTTTATGTCTTTACATTATGCAAGAGTCAAGGTGATCCTCACCTTTCCCTTTTTCCTTTTATCCTTTGGCAAGCACCTCATGTTGGAAAGATCCTGATATATATATCCAATTGGATGTAAGTTAGCATGAACTATTATTGTTGACATCACCCAAAGGTGAATACGTTGGGAGGCAACATTATAAGCCCCTATCTTTCTCAGTGTCCGATTGAAACTCCATAACCATAAGTATTGCGTGAGTGTTAGCAATTGTAGAAGACTATATGATAGTTGAGTATGTGGACTTGCTGAAAGGCTCTATTCTTGACTCTTTCCGATGTTATGATAAATTGCAATTGCTTCAATGACTAAGATTATAGTTTGTTAGTTCCCAATGAAGTTTCTGAACCATACTTGACATTGTGAATTGATTGTTACTTGAGCATGAGAAATCATATGAGAAAATCTATATATGTTGCTGTTATAAGAATGATATTGATGCCCTCATGTCCGTATTTTATTTTTATCAACACCTCTATCTCTAAACATGTGGACATATTTTTCGATTTCGGCTTCCGCTTGAGGACAAGCGAGGTCTAAGCTTGGGGGAGTTGATACGTCCATTTCGCATCATGCTTTTATATCGATATTTATTGCATTATGGGCTGTTATTACACGTTATGTCACAATACTTATGGCTATTCTCTCTTATTTTGCAAGGTTTATCATGAAGAGGGAGAATGCCGATAGCTGGAATTCTGGCTGGAAAAGGAGCAAAATATTGGAAACCTATTCTGCACAGCTCCAAAAATACTGAAACTCCACGGAAGTCATGTTTGGAATTAATAAGAATTATTGAGCGAAGAAAATACCAGAGGGGGCCCACACCCTGGCCAGGAGGGTGGGGGCACGCCCACCCCTACTAGGCGCGCCCCTGTCTCCTGGGCCCCCTGTTGGCCCTCCGGTGCCCATCTTCTACTATATGAAGGCTTTTACCCTGGAAAAAATCATAAGCAAGCTTACGGGATGAAACTCCGCCGCACGAGGCGGAACCTTGGCCGAACCAATCTACGGCTCCGACGGAGCTGTTCTGCCAGGGAAACTACCCTCCGGGAGGGGGAAATCATCACCATCGTCATCACCAACGATCCTCTCATCGGGAGGGAGTCAATCTCCATCAACATCTTCACCAGCACCATCTCCTCTCAAAACCCTAGTTCATCTCTTGTATCCAATCTTGTATCAAAACCACAAATTGGTACCTGTGGGTTGCTAGTAGTGTTGATTACTCCTTGTATTTGATGCTAATTGGTTTACTTGGTGGAAGATCATATGTTCAGATCCTTAATGCATATTAATACTCCTCAGATTATGAAAATGAATATGCTTTGTGAGTAGTTACGTTTGTTCCTGAGGACATGGGTGAAGTCTTTCTATTAGTAGTCATGTGAATTTGGTATTCGTTTGATATTTTGATGAGATGTATGTTGTCTCTCCTCTAGTGGTGTTATGTGAATGTCGACTACATGACACTTCACCATTATTTGGGCCTAGAGGAAGGCATTGGGATGTAATAAGTAGATGATGGGTTGCTAGAGTGACAGAATCTTAAATCCTAGTTTATGCGTTGCTTCGTAAGGGGCTGATTTGGATCCACTAGTTTCATGCTATGGTTAGGTTTACCTTAATACTTCTTTTGTAGTTGCGGATGCTTGCAATAGGGGTTAATCATAAGTGGGATGCTTGTCCAAGAAAGGGCAGTATCCAAGCACCGGTCCACCCACATATCAAATTATCAAAGTACCGAATGCGAATCATATGAGCGTGATGAAAACTAGCTTGACGATAATTCCCATGTGTCCTCGGGAGCGCTTTTCTCATTATAAGACATTGTCCAGGCTTGTCCTTTGCTACAAAAAGGATTGGGCCACCTTGTTGCACTTTATTTACTTTAATTGCTTGTTACCCGTTACAAATTATCTTATCACAAAACTATCTGTTATCTACAATTTCAGTGCTTGCAGAGAATACCTTACTGAAAACCGCTTGTCATCTTCCTTCTGCTCCTCGTTGGGTTCGACACTCTTACTTATCGAATGGACTACGATAGATCCCCTATACTTGTGGGTCATCAGCATTGCATCCCCAAACTTTAAGAAACAATAGCTTAGGTTTGCTACCAAACCACAGTTCATACGGTGTCATCTCAACGGACTTTTACAGTGCCATGTTTAAAGTGAATGCAGCTGTCTCTAATGCATAACCCCAAAACGATAGTGGTAAATCGGTAAGAGACATCATAGGTCACACCATATCCAATAAAGTGCGGTTACAACATTCAGACACACCATTACGTTGTGGTGTTCCGGGTGGCGTGAGTTGTGAAACTATTCCACATTGTTTAAAATGAAGACCAAACTCGTAACTCAAATATTCTCCTCCACGATCAGATCGTAGAAGTTTATTTTGTTGTTACGATGATTCTCCACTTCACTCTAAAATTCTTTGAACTTTTCAAATGTTTTAGACTTGTGTTTCATTAAGTAGATATACCCATATCTGCTCAAATCATCTGTGAAGTTTAGAAAATAACGATACCCGCCGCGTGCTTCAACACTTATTGGACCGCATACATCGATATGTATTATTTCCAATAAGTCATTGGCTCACTCCATTGTTCCGGAGAACGGAGTTTTAGTCATCTTGCCCATGAGGCATGGTTCACAAGTATCAAATGATTCATAATCAAGTGATTCCAAAAACCCATCAGCATGGAGTTTCTTCATGCACTTTACACCAATATGACCTAAACGGCAGTGCCACAAGTATGTTACACTATCATTACCAACCTTGCATCTTTTGGCATCAATATTATGAATATGTGTATCACTACGATCGAGACTCAATAAACCATTAACATTGGGTGTATGACCATAGAAGGTTTTATCGATGTAAACAGAATAACAATTATTATGTGTCTTAAATGAATAACTGTATTGCAATAAACATAATCTACTCATATTCATGCTTAACGCACACACCAAATGACATTTATTTAGGTTCAACACTAATCCCGAAAGTATAGGGAGTGTGAGATGATGATCATATCAATCTTGGAACCACTTCCAACACACATCGTCACTTCACCCTCAACTAGTCTCTATTTATTGTGCAACTCCTGTTTCGAGTTACTAATCTTAGCAACCGAACAAGTATCAAATATTCAGGGGCTACTACGAGCACTAGTAAGGTACACATCAATAACATGTATATCAAATATACCTTTGTTCACTTTGCCATCCTTCTTATCCGCCGAATATTTGGGGTAGTTCCGCTTCCAGTGACCATTTCCTTTGCAGTAGAAGCACTCAGTTTTAGGCTTAGGTCTAGCTTTGGGCTTTTTTCACGGGAGTGACAACTTGCTTGCCATTCTTCTTGAAGTTCTATTTCTTTCCCTTTGCCCTTTTCTTGAAACTAGTGGTCTTGTTTAATCATCAACACTTGATGCTTTTTCTTGATTTCTACCTTTGTTGATTTCAGCATCACGAAGAGCTCGAGTATCGCTTTCGTCATCCCTTGCATATTATAGTTCATCACGAAGTTCCAGTAACTTGATGATGGTGACTAGAGAACTTTGTCAATCACTATGCTATCTGGAAGGTTAAAACTACTAGGAAAATGGCTATAGATGATATGGCCACTAATGGCGCACCAGGCATGTGGTGCGCCATTACTATATACTAATGGCGCACCTTGTTCTGGTGCGCCATTAGTAATATATTACTAATGGCGCACCTTGTGCCTCGTGCGCCATTAGTAGTTTTGAAAAAAAATTGTTACTGATGGCGCACCGTTTTACAGTGCGCCATTGCTAGTGGACATAGTAATGGCGCACCAAAGTCAACGTGCGCCATTAGTAGTTTAAAAAAATGTTAGTAATGCCAAGCCCCACCTCCCCTCGCCCCGTCGCACCCTCCCCTCGCCGCCCCCTTGCCCCACCTCCCCTCGCCCTGACGCGCCCACCCCGCCTGCCCCTGTCGTCCACCGTCGCCGACGACCCACCGCACC
>NC_041393.1:124210650-124227032 GCF_002162155.2 Triticum dicoccoides
CCCCCGCACCCTCCCCCCATATGAATATTTTTTCATATTCATATATATTTTCAAATAACAAATTTTGAACATATTTTTTAAAAAATTATTACTATTTTTATAAAAAAAATTACTGTTATGATTTAAACAAGTTTGAACATATTTAAACACAAATAAATATCAAACAACATTTAAAATGCATAAAACAAATATTGGGGAGCCTGGGAATCGAACCCAGGACCTCTGGCGTGTGTGCTACGTGCTGACCAGTCGGGCTAGTGGGCGGGTTCTGATGTGGATTGGGTTAGGTGGAATATAACCTGAGTGCTCGAACTGTAAAAAAAACATTCTAATGGCGCACCTCTGCGGGGTGCGCCATTAGTAAGCTTCCCCCAGTCCACCTATTCCCCTCCCTCGCTAGATCCCCACTCGACCTAACTTTGCCCCCTCTTCCCCAACCATACGCCGCCGCCGCGCCTGCACGCCCCCGTGCAGCCGTCCCCCGCCGCACCCGACCATCACCGCCCCCAACGCCCCATCCCCGAGCAGAGCGCCGCCTCCCTCGCTGTCCCCCCTCCGCCCATGCCCGCGCCCTCGACGTCCTCCTGCCCAAGCCTCGAGGGCACCCGCGTGGAACGGATCGGGCGAGACACAGAGACATGCGAGTGGAGGAGCCCGCCGCGTGTCACCGGAGCTTCAACGCCCAGCCGCTGCTGGAGCTTCAACGCCGGCGTCTTCCTCCATTCCTCCATCCCCTCCCCAGGTGATTCCTCCCTTCTCCTCCACCCCTCCCTTGCAAACCCTAGGGCCATGGCGGCAGGCTTCTTGCTCCTCTGTTCTACACGCATGGCTAGTTTAGATTGTTCTGCTGTTCACCCGTGTGTGCTAGTTTAGATTGTTCTGCTGTTCCTGGTTTAGGGTCTCAATTGAATCAAAGTTAGACCTAATTGGGGTGTTATAGTTGGTCAATCTTAATGTAAGTGAAATCATATCAGCTACTCTGAGTTTTTGATGAATCATTTTAAGAGTAGTTTACTCTGACTTGGGAGGTTTAATTCAGAACTAGACAGAACATTTAATAATAATTATTTGTTCCAGATTGCAACCAATGCAAGCTTAACATATTGCACTTGTTTTCCTGGACTTTTGTGTTTCAAACTGCAACCAAGTATTTACAACATGCATAATGCATCATAAACCAAACTCTGGAGTATGTGTACCTATCATGCATGATCAATGACAACACTGCATCTGCCTGCCTGTCGGAGATCAAGGTTAGTTTGAACAATGAAGATGCAGATTTGAGGGGCAGGGTGTTGAGAGGGTACATTACCAACCAGTGGAGCACGATTCTTAATGCATTTTCCTCAACATATATATATATATATATGCATACTGAGGAGGTAGTGAGGTTTCAGTAACAACTAAAGAGAATCAACACTTGTCTAGCGTAAAGTTTGATCTAGGACTGGAGTTTGATGATCATTTTTGTCTGCTGCAACCAAGTTGCTAGAATACAAAGCTGCTGGCCTGCTCGATGTTCAGACTAGCTAAGATCATTTGTTCGGACACACACCAGAAATGGCGCCCCTCAGTTTGTAACAGGAGAAAACATCGAGATGGCGATGTAGGTCTACAACAAGTAACAGAAAGAGCCAAGAGAGAGAACCTTATACACTATTTCTGTTGATCTGTTTATAAAATCCATTATACACTGGTTTATGAATCCATTGTAAGTTGTTGGAACACACTATTGACATGGTGGAAGTAGTAATAGTCGCTTGATCTGTTTCATCCCTGTATATATCATGCTCACTAAACATATTATAGTGAAAATTTAGTTTGATGCCATCAAATTCATTGAGTAACACTCTTGGCATTCTTGGAGATCTACTAGTTTTTGGAAGTTTTTCTTGCTACAGTTAACTAAAAATGTTCAGTGTTCCAATTAGGTCAATTTTCTGTTAATTGCTCTGTAATACTCAACCAGGTTTATGCAAAATGAAGATCAACCATGTTTGTGTAATAGATCAAATTGCTTGCTGAAATTGTAGCTTGCTTGCTGAAATTGTAGCACTGGATTTAGGCATGTTGCTTGTTGAAATTGTAGCAGCAACAACAACTATGGCTGAATGATGAACATGTTATAGTGGTCAGATTAGTTCAGCAACAACAACTATTTTCAGTTTGTCTTATGGGTCATTAAAAAAATGTTTTATTGGATCATTCTTGCTGTCAACTCCTTGTGGTCAAACTCCTTGCTGACAACTGCTGTACTTGTGAGATTCTTGTCCTTGAATCAAACTCCTTGCTGACAAGCACTTATTTCTTGTGCTTGTTGTCCAACTTACTTTCATGCATATAGAGTGGTTATTTTCATGCATGTTTTATGATCTGTTGTAAGGGTACTAATTGGTCTCTTCTGCTGCTTATCAGAGATGTGGGGAAGCAGCCACTGCCGCTCTGCGACACCGCGGTACGAGTTGGATGCTTCCGAGTTCTTCAATATCATACTTGGGACTTCAGTATCATCCATGACGCAGGTATATAAAACGAGAGATCTCCCCTTCACCCATCTCATTATTGTCCCAAACTACAGAGGCTGCCTGACAGTTTTATGAACATGCTGGGTGAAGATCCGCCAAATAATGTGAAGCTGCGACAGGCCGGCAACGGGTTTCGCAGGTAGTGGGATGTGGAGTTGGTGATCAAGGAGGGCCACATGTACTCGTCTCGTGGGTGGGAGAAGTTCTACCGTGCCTACGACCTACGGCTGGGATACTTCCTTCTCTTCAGGTACGACGAGATGCCACCATGCTCATCATGAAGGTGTTCAACGCGTCTATGTGTCGCATGCGCTACGCTGACGATGATGATGCCGGTACGTTCTGCCTCTTCTTATTCCTCTACATTTGGCTTTGTCTCACATCGATTGTTAATGGTCATTGTTGCATTTGGACAGGTAATGGGAGCAGCAGCAGCGACACTGGCTACAGCCAAAGCAGCAGCAACTATGGCTGTAGCAAAAGCAACACCGATTCTGGCTTTAGCGAAAGCAGCAGTGATTCTGGCAGCAGCATAGACAACAAGAAGGATGATCCGGACTGGAGTGCGGGAGAAGAGGAGCAGAGTGGGGATGAGGAGCTGCAGGATGACGATGGGCATCAGGCTAAGGATGACCTAGCGCTGGTGGTGGCTGACTAAGGGCAAGAGATGGTGGTGGCTGACCATGGGCAAGAGATGGTGGTGGCTGACCATGGGCAAGAGATGGAGGTGGCTGAGGATGACCTAGCGATGGTCGTGCCCGTCCTGCCTGAAGGTGGCCTCGCGATGGTGGTGGTGCCTGACAATGACCACGCACCGGTGGTGGCGCCGGCGATCCCATAGCTGGGCGACATGACCACGCCTATTGTGGTAGAAGACTACATCCCACTGCCTCCACTGCCTCCACCGCCTTGCCGCTCTTGGCGCATTAGGCTGAGGAAGGAGAAGGAGAAGAACAATGCATGAGAACTGAACTTTGTCAGGTATGTCAGATCTCCAAAATGATATATATATACTTAGTTACCTATGTTATCTCTAATATGCTTAGTTTCCTATAGGTTAGCTTCATTTTACCTAAGTTGGCTCTAATATGCTAACTTAGAGCTTATATGCTTAGTTTCCTATAGGTTAGCTCCAAAATAACTTATGTTAGCACAAAATGATCAAGTTTACATAATAAGCTTATAGTCTTTTTCTTATTCTTCTTCTTTTCCAAAAAGACATAGGTTAGCTTCATTTTACCTAAGTTGGCTCTAATATACTAACTTAGAGCTTATATGCTTAGTTTCCTATAGGTTAGCTCCAAAATAACTTATGCTAGCACAAAATGATCAAGTTTACATAATAAGCTTATAGTCTTCTTCTTATTCTTCTTCTTTTCCAAAATGACATAGGTTAGCTTCATTTTACCTAAGTTGGCTCTAATACGCTAACTTAGAGCTTATATGCTTAGTTTCCTATAGGTTAGCTCCAAAATTACTTATGTTAGCACAAAATGATCAAGTTTACATAATAAGCATATAGTCTTCTTCTTATTCTTCTTCTTTTCCAAAATGACATAGGTTAGCTTCATTTTACCTAAGTTGGCTCTAATATGTTAACTTAGAGCTTATATGCTTAGTTTCCTATAGGTTAGCTCCAAAATTACTTATGTTAGCACAAAATGATCAAGTTTACATAATAAGCTTATAGTCTTCTTCTTATTCTTCTTCTTTTCCAAAATTCTTCTTATTCTTCTTCTAGTGTTCTTCTTCTTCTAGTATTCTTCTAGTCTTCTTCTTCTTCTTCTTTTTCTAACTTCTTGTTTATCATTTTGCAAATTTGATTTAATTCACGGAAGCTTGCATGGATGGAGTGCTTCTTTTCCATTTGTGTTTTTATTTTGTATCAATGTGAAACTTTTGTGAATTGATGGATAACGGTGTTGGATGAACAATGTGAAACTTTTGTAATATGTAACAATGGAACTATGTGTTGGCTATGTATGTATATATGATGGAACTTGTGTGTTGGCTATGATTGTTATATGGATGCTTGTTGTATATATATGTGTTGGATATCTCATATGTGAAATAGTGACCTGAGATTAAGAAAAAACAAAAAAATAAAAAAATTGTTACTAATGGCGCACTACCATGTGGTGCGCCATTAGTATAGCAGACCCTAGTGGCAC
The DNA here is from genome assembly GCF_002162155.2 of Triticum dicoccoides. Lineage (NCBI taxonomy): Eukaryota > Viridiplantae > Streptophyta > Magnoliopsida > Poales > Poaceae > Triticum > Triticum dicoccoides. The sequence goes on from NC_041393.1 coordinate 124,215,347, forward strand.
ACTATGGGCAAAACTAATGGCGCACTGCATGGTGCGCCATTAGTATACCAGATACTAATGGCGCACCAGTGGTGCGCCATTAGTAAAAAATACTAGTGGCGTGATACTAATGGCGCACCAGTAGTGCGCCATTAGTAGGCAAAACCGGTGCGCCATTAGTAGGCCTTTTCCTAGTAGTGTAACTCCCAATTGATTCAAGCGATTGTAGTACCCAGACATTTTGAGCACATGTTCACTAGATGTGCTATTATCCTCCATCTTTTAGGCGAGGTACTTGTCAAAGGTCTCATACCTCTCGACACGGGCATGAATCTGAAATAGCAATTTCAGCTCTTGGAACATCTCATATGCTCCGTGGCGTTCAAAATGTCTTTGAAGCCCCGATTCTAAGCCTTAAAGCATGGTGCACATAAACTATCAAGTAGTCATCATATTGAGCTAGCCAAATGTTCATAACGTCTACGTCTACTACATCAATAGGTCTATCACCTAGCAGTGCATCAAGGACATAATTCTTCTGTGCAGCAATGAGGATAAACCTCAGATCATGGACCCAGTCTGCATTATTGCTACTATCATCTTTCAATTTAGTTTTGTAGGACCTTGAAGTATGTCTAGAGGGGGGTGATTAGACTACTTGACCAATTAAAAACTTAGCCTTTTCCCAATTTTAGAGTTTGGCAGATTTTAGCTATCTTAGGACAAGTTAAGCAATCATCACAAAATTCAAGCAAGCATGAAAAGAGTATATGAGCAGCGGAAATTAAAGCATGCAACTTGCAAGAAAGTAAAGGGAAGGGTTTGGAGGATTCAAACGCAATTGGAGACACGGATGTTTTTGGCGTGGTTCCGATAGGTGGTGCTATCATACATCCACGTTGATGGAGACTTCAACCCACGAAGGGTAAAAGTTGCGCGAATCCATGGAGGGCTCCACCCACGAATGGTCCACGAAGAAGCAACCTTTTCTATCCCACCATGGCCGTCACCCACGAAGGACTTGCCTCACTAGCGGTAGATCTTCACGAAGTAGGCGATCTCCTTGTCCTTACAAACTCCTTGGTTCAACTCCACAATCTTGTCGGAGGCTCCCAAGTGACACCTAGCCAATCTAGGAGACATCACTCTCCAAGAAGTAACAAATGGTGCGTTGATGATGAACTCCTTGCTCTTGTGCTTCAAATGATAGTCTCCCCAACACTCAACTCTCTCTCATAGGTTTTGGATCTGGTGGAAAGAAGATTTGAGTGGAAAGCAACTTCGGGAAGGCTAGAGATCAAGATTCATATGGTAGGAATGGAATATCTTGGCCTCAACACATGAGTAGGTGATTCTCTCTCAGAAATGATAAGTTGGAAGTGTAGGTTTGTTCTGATGGCTCTCTCCACGAATGAAGAGGAGGTGGAGGGGTATATATAGCCTCCACACAAAATCTAACCGTTACACACAATTTACCAAACTCGGTGGGACCGATTCAACAGACTCGGTCGGACCGATTTAGTAAACCTAGTGACCGTGAGGATTTTCGGTGGGCCCGACATGCAACTTGGTAGGACCGATATGGTTAGGGTTAGGGCATAACGTAATCTCGGTGAGACGGATTACACAAACTCGGTGAGACCGATTTTGGTAATAAGCTTTCCATAGAGTTAGTCAGGTAAACTCGGTGGGACCGATTTGCTCATTTCGGTGATACCGAAATGTTACAAAAGGGAAACAGAGAGTTTACATTGCAATCTCGGTGGGACCGATCGCTCACTTCGGTTAGACCGAAACGTTACGAAGGGAAACAGAGAGATTACAATCCCATCTCGGTGAGACCGAGATCCCTATTGGTAGGACCGATTTGCCTAGGGTTTGTGGCAGTGGCTATGACATTTGAACTCGGTGGCGCCGAATAGAAAGAATCGGTGTGACCGATTTTGACTTTGGGGTTAGGTCATATGAGGATGTGAGAAACTAGTTGAGGGTATTTGGAGCATATCACTAAGCACTTGAAGCATGAGGCTCATTAAGCAACACCTCATCCCTCCTTGATGGTATTGGCTTTTACTATAGACTCAATGTGATCTTGGATCACTAAAATGTAAAATGAAGAGTCTTGAGCTTTTGAGCTTGAGCCAATCCTTTGTCCTTGATATTTTGAGGGATCCACTTTCATCATCCATGCCATGCCATTCATTGAGCTTTCCTGAAATAATAGTCTTGGAATAGCATTAGCTCAATGAGCTATATGTTGTTATGAATTACGAAAACCACCTAGGGATAGTTGCACTTTCAATCTCCCCCTTTTTGGTAATTGATGACAACATATAGATCAAAGCTTCGACAAATGATAATAAGATTGAAAAACATCGTCGCTTTGAGAAGTATGTGATAAGCAAGAGCTCCCCCTAAATTTGTGCATAGTTTTAAGATTTGCTTTGGACTGCAAATGCACAAGGAATTAGGCTCATGGGTTACTCTTCCATGTCACATACATCTTGGTGGAGCGCTCAAAATGATAAAGATTGAATACATGCACTCATCACCAAGCAAAGTGAATGATCACATAAGGATAGGTAAGAAAATGTCATCAAACATGCATAAGTGTAGCTTATGATCAAACACATGATCATCAATGTCTCACAGAAAACAACATAGTATCTCAAGCAATCAAAAGCAAACAAAGTTTAACCACCAAAGTAAGAGAGAACAAAAGCAACACTCTCTCTCTCTCTCTCTCGAAGCTATGATCTATACATTTTTCTCCCCCTTTGGCAACAAGTTACCAAAAAGTTCATAGAAAATGCATAGTGCTAGATCGACTCTCAGGCTTGATCTTCAGGTGGTGGTGTAGAGATGGCTCCTTGGACGAAGGCTTCAGTTGAAGTGGATGGAGATGGAGGAGTTGGTGCTGGAGCTGGTTGCACTGGAGCTGTGGGAGCTGTAGCTGGTGCAGATGACGTGGCTCTGGTGTCTGTCACAGGCACTGCAGCTGACCTCTGAGCTCTAGGTACTCTGGCAAATACATTAGTGGTAGTCTTGCCCTTCCCCTCCTACATGTCATCCTGTAGCTGCTCCACAACTGACTGAATCTCAGTTACTTTGACATCTAGATCATAGAATTTTTGTTCCATGATTCTTTCCAAGCTCTCCTGATTCTGCGTTAGGGTGGCCAATCCCTTCTCAATCCTCAGAGTTGATGCTAACAAGTAACCAAGCTTCTCCTGCTTGTTCTTCAAAAAGTACTCAGATGCCTCCTCTTGTGTTGGCATCTTGGCAGCCTTCTCTCTCTTTGCTTTCTCCTTCTTCTCTTGAGCTTGCTCTGATGATGGTTCATTCTCATTCATGAGAAACTGATTGTCCTCAAAGTCTGGATAGAGAGCAAAATGTTCCTTATCCAACAGATATTTTCCTGTGCCCATCTTTGAGTTAATCAACTCCTGAATCTGAGGGGCATATCCACAACTTCTCTTTTGGTCTGCTGCAGTCCTCTTAATGGTCTCAACCATAAGGCTCATGACCTTGAATTTCTGTGGCACATCAAACAAATGCAGCATGTTGATAGCATGCCCTCTAATCATGTTGTGGTCACCTGACTTGGGCAATAGAGTGTGCCTTAGGATCCAGTTGATTGTTAGCAGCCATGATAGAAGAAAGTGGACTGACCCAAACTTATGTTTCTCAATAGCTTTGTCTGGGATCTCCTTGTACATATGTACCATGGAATTGTGGTCCATCTTCTTCTTGGCATAGACATCCAAGTCATCTTCACTCTCCTTTGGGGCATTGATCAGTTTTGCCCATTCCTCAATGGTTGACTGGTACCTTGTGCCTTCAGACATCCAAACTATCCCCCCATCTGGATAGAAGTGTGATGTGGAGTAGAATTGCATAATGAGTTCATTCTAGTTGGTGAGCTTTAGCCCAACAAAATCTGCAACTCCACAAGCAACAAAACTGTCTTGCACTCTAGGATAGTGTTCTTTGCTGAGGCATACTTCTTTTTGAGCACTACCTTCTTGGAGGTAGCCTCATCTTCTTCTGCCAAATAATCCTCATCCTCAGATTCTGAGGTTCTCTTCTTCCTTGTCCTGGTGGCAGCTTTAGGCAGATTGCTTGGGGTGCTTCTGCTGCCTTCATCTGAAGTGCTAGAGGGACTAGTGCCCTCACTCATGTGATTGTGCTCTTCTGACTTGTTCTGACTATCACTTTGGTGTGACATGCGGCAGATCACTGACTGCTGACCCTGTGAATAGTTATAGATGAGATAGAATGGATGAGCATCACAAAATGCAGACATTTTTGCAAAAGAATGATTCAAAAATTCAGTTTTAGTTTTCCACAGAAAGCATTTCGGATCAACCGATTTTCAAACTCAGTGATACCGAAGCAGTTTTGGAACCTAAAATGGTGAACTCGGTTGGACCGAGTCACAGTTCGGTGGCACCGAGACTGCTAGGGTTTCACAAAGTCCTAAAATCGGTCACACCGATTAGCAATTCTCGGTCAGACCGAGATTTACTAGTGCAATGGCGTTAGCCAGATTGGTGGGACCGAGTTTTTCAACTCGGTGGGTCCGAGATGGTTTCTGCGGAAACCTAACCCTAAATTTTCAGATCCCATCTAATCTAAGGATTGTATTGACTGGATAGGAGTGTTTCAATCGTGGCAAGAATCATTATGAACACAATGTGCTAGGAATTGGACAAGGATAGCACTGATCGAGTCCATACCCTAGCGTGGCGATGAACTCGCTACGGCGGCAACGGCGGGGGTGAATTTCGTTGACGGCGGCGGAGACCAGCGACAGGAGACGGCTGGCGACGAGGAGACGACCCGGAGACCCTGGTGGCAGAGCGAGCTATTGCGCGGGCGAAGAGGTTCGGAGAAATTTCCAAATTTTTGCCCGTGAGTATATATAGCCCGACCATGTCGGTGTGACCGAGTGGAACAACTCGGTGGCACCGAGATGCATAACTGCGTACAGTTACAACAACTCGGTGTGACCGAAAAGTTCAAATCAGCTGCACCGAGATTGAAAACCTAGATCAACTTTGTGATCTCGGTAGGAACAAAATGGAGGAATCAGTCAGACCGAGAATCACAAAGAAGTTTTGGAAGTTTAAGTCTATGACGAATCGGGGACTCCGAGTGCTCCTCACTCAGAGTGGTTCAAATCTGACTTGATCAAATTTTGTGATGTAGCATGAATAGAGTTTGAGACGAGAAAAGCATAGATAGCTAGAGAAGGTTCTTAGGCATTCTTGTCCATCCACTTGGCAAAAATAAAAAGAAGCCAATCAATTAAAACAACAAGTGGATGTCCTCGAATGAGTAAAATATGCACCAACATGCTCACACAATAAGATGGCAAATGAAATATCTGGCAAAGCATGCACAACCAATTCTATCATCTATCAAACAATTGGCGATGACTAGGTCATCTATATATGAGTATATTGACTTAGGTGTCAAATGAGAACATTTGATCATAGGTCATACTCATCGTTTAAGCTTAAGTGGGGTTACCACTTTTACATAATGCATTGATGTGTTCACACCATTAGAGTTGCTTTGACCCAATTCTTAGAGTTAAGCTCCCCCTAGATGTGAGATCCCCTTTTAGAGGGATGAACTAACCTTGGGTTTTGTCGATGATGACTTCATGTAGGTGTTGAAGATGTGGATGCTCAATGTTGATGTAGATCATTTGGAGCAATTTTTTGGAGTGAGTTGCACTTTCAACATACCTACATGGGTTAGTCCCACAAGGAACAAACAAGAATATCCATAGACATAGAGTGATGCACACACACGATGATTTCCATGAAATCATTAGGTTACCTTGTCCCTTGCCTTACCAACATGAGGGTTTGTGACTCCTTGAACTAGTGCACGATGTGAAAGTTGATTGCACTTGTCGTTGCCAAAATGATATGAGTGAAGAATGTTGGCGGAGTCACCCTCAAGAACTCTCTAGTTCTTCTTCTTCGGGAGCCACATCATCTTGATGGGAATCCTTGGAGTTGTAGTCGTACTTGACGTAGTCTTGGGAACCCACTTTACCGAGGCCTTAGGTGCTTCTTCAAATCTATCAATCTCTTCTTGAAGCTTGTCCTTGCCTTTGTTCTTGTGGTCTTATGGTGGAAGATCATCTTGTGCTTGTGTTCCTTTGAAGGAAGTAGGATCATACTTCTCTTGTTGAGGAACAAACTTCATCTTGGGGTATTGATCTTCTTCCCACTCAACTCCATTGGCATTGAACTTTCGTTCAAAACCAACACCTTGATTCTTCCGGTGCCTTCGTTGCTTGCGTACAATTTCCTCGAATTGCTTACTCCCGGCAAGGCTCTTGTAAACACCTTTCTCTATAATTCCCTTCAATAAGTTATTTTCTTGCTCAAGTGTAACTTGGCTAAGAGAATCATTAGTGGAATCAAGAGAACTACTAGAAGCAACAATATTGGATTTGACATTATTATTGTTACTACTAGAGGAAGGATCTTTCCTGTACTTGTTACTAGACTTGACTTGAGGCATGTAAGTAGATAAGAGTAAACGCTTGGCAATGTAAGAAGAACTTTTCTTACGAAGATCATCATTGATTGCCTTTAAGAATTCATGCTCTTGCTCAAGATTTAGCTTTTCAAAGCGTAACTTCTCATGAGCTCTTAAAAGTTCTCGATGATCTTCGAAGATAGTTTCATGAGCTAACTTAAGAGTGTTTAGTTCTTTAGTTAGAAGCTCAATCTTATCCTTATCATTGTCATTCATTTTATCTTGATTAGCATGATTAATTGACGTTTCATCATAGTATTCATCACTAGAGTTGTCAACAAGTAAATCATCATCCACAAGCAAGTCATCTTCATCACTACTGAAATCAACATACTCGAGATGTGTTACCTTTGGACCTTTGGCCATGAAGAATCTTCCAATTCCTTCATTTGGTGAGTCAAATATGTCGCAGGAGTTGGTTGACACAAGTGCTAGACCGGCAACACCTTCATCTTGAGTATATTCGGAGTCGGAGTGATAGCTTCTCTCGGAGTGATTGTCGGAGTCGGAGCCGGATACCCATTCACCAACATGAGCTTGATGTCTTCGTTTTGTGTAGATCCTTGATGACTTGTCCTTCCTTTTCGAATCCTTGCTTCTCCGTGAGGGTCTTCATTCATAACGATCATCTCTACTCCTCCTTTCTCTTGGTGGTGATTCTTCTCTTTTGCTTCTTCTTTTTGGAGAGTCTTCTCTTCTTTTGTAGGGTGTCGTACACTCATTGGAATAGTGTCCGGGTCTCCCACAATTGTAGCAATTTCTCTCTCGAGTAGAAGATCTTTTGTCATTGTAGGACCTTGACTTGGAGCTTCTTTCTTTGCTTCTACTCTTGTAGAATTTGTTAAAGTTCTTCACCATTAAGCTCAATTCTTCATTGAAGGTTTGTTTCTCACTTGATGATGTGGGGGCTTCACTTGAGGCTTTGTAAGCACCACTTGACTTGTTGTGAAGTTCCCCCTTATCCTTGAGTGACATCTCATGAGCAACAATTCTTCCGATGACTTCCGTTGGCTTGAGATCTTTGTAGTTTGGCATCATTTGGATCAATGTGCACACGGTATCATACTTTCCATCCAATGCTCTTAGGATCTTCTTGATGATGAATCTGTCGGTCATCTCTTCACTCTCTAAGCCAGCAATCTCATTTGTGATAAGTGCAAGCCTAGAGTACATTTCAGCGACACCTTCACCATCCTTCATTTTGAACTTGTCAACCTGACTTTGGAGCACATCCAACTTGGATTCCTTGACAGAGTCGGTACCTTCATGCATATCAATCAAGGTATCCCAAATTTCCTTTTCATTCTCAAGACGGCTAATTTTGTTGAATTCTTCAGGGCACAATCCGTTGAAGAGGATATCACAGGCTTGAGCGTTGTATTGCAACATCTTCAATTCATCTGCGCTAGCTTCACGGTTTGGTTCTCTCCCATCAAAGAATTCACCTTGCATGCCAATACACACAATAGCCCAAATGGCGGGGTTATGTCCAAGAATATGCATTTTCATCTTATGCTTCCAACTAGCAAAATTAGTACCATCAAAGTAAGGACCTCTACGGTGATAATTTCCCTCAGTAGACGCCATACTCTCCTAGGTTGTGAAACCAAGGCTATGACCACCAAAAGCTATGGAAATCAAAGCAAATGGAGACCAAAGCTCTGATACCACTTGTAGGACCTTGAAGTATGTCTCGAGGGGGGTGATTAGACTACTTGACCAATTAAAAACTTAGCCTTTTCCCAATTTTAGAGTTTGGCAGATTTTAGCTATCTTAGGACAAGTCAAGAAATCATCACAAAATTCAAGCAAGCATGCAAAGAGTATATGAGCAGCGGAAATTAGAGCATGCAACTTGCAAGAAAGTAAAGGGAAGGGTTTGGAGGATTCAAACGCAATTGGAGACACGGATGTTTTTGGCGTGGTTCTGATAGGTGGTGCTATCGTACATCCACGTTGATGGAGACTTCAACCCACGAAGGGTAACGGTTGCGCGAGTCCACGGAGGGCTCCACCCACGAAGGGTCCACGAAGAAGCAACCTTGTCTATCCCACCATGGCCGTCGCCCATGAAGGACTTGCCTCACTAGCGGTAGATCTTCACGAAGTAGGCGATCTCCTTGCCCTTACAAACTCCTTGGTTCAACTCCACAATCTTGTCGGAGGCTCCCAAGTGACACCTAGCCAATCTAGGAGACACCACTCTCCAAGAAGTAACAAATGGTGCGTTGATGATGAACTCCTTGCTCTTGTGCTTCAAATGATAGTCTCCCCAACACTCAACTCTCTCTCATAGGTTTTGGATCTGGTGGAAAGAAGATTTGAGTGGAAAGAAACTTGGGGAAGGCTAGAGATCAAGATTCATATGGTAGGAATGGAATATCTTGGCCTCAACACATGAGTAGGTGGTTCTCTCTCAGAAATGGTAAGTTGGAAGTGTAGGTTTGTTCTGATGGCTCTCTCCACGAATGAAGTGGAGGTGGAGGGGTATATATAGCCTCCACACAAAATCTAACCGTTACACACAATTTACCAAACTCGGTGGGACCGATTCAACAGACTCGGTCGGACCGGTTTAGTAAACCTAGTGACCGTTAGGATTTTCAGTGGGACCGACATGCAACTCGGTAGGACCGATATGGTTAGGGTTAGGGCATAACATAATCTCGGTGAGACCGATTACACAAACTCGGTGAGACCGATTTTGGTAATAAGCTTTCTAGAGAGTTAGTGAGGTAAACTCGGTGGGACCAATTTGCTCTTTTCGGTGAGACCAAAATGTTACAAAAGGGAAACAGAGAGTTTACATTGCAATCTCGGTGGGACCGATCGCTCACTTCAGTTAGACTGAAACTTTACGAAGGGAAACAGAAAGATTACAATCCCATCTCAGTGAGACCGAGATCCCTATCGGTAGGACCAATTTGCCTAGGGTTTGTGGCAGTGGTTATGACATTTGAACTCGGTGGCGCCGGATAGAAAGAATCGGTGTGACCAATTTTGACTTTGGGTTTAGGTCATATGAGGATGTGAGAAAGTAGTTGAGGGTATTTGGAGCATATCACTAAGCACTTGAAGCAAAAGGCTCATTAAGCAACACCTCATCCCTCCTTGATAGTATTGGCTTTTCCTATAGACTCAATGTGATCTTGGATCACTAAAATGTAAAATGAAGAGTCTTGAGCTTTTGAGCTTGAGCCAATCCTTTGTCCTTGATATTTTGAGGGATCCACTTTCATCATCCATGCCATGCCATTCATTGAGCTTTCCTGAAATAATAGTCTTGGAATAGCATTAGCTCAATGAGCTATATGTTGTTATGAATTACCAAAACCACCTAGGGATAGTTGCACTTTCAAGTTTTCTCTAGGAACATATCAAAAAACATAGGGGAGCTACACTGCGAGCTATTGATCTACAACATAATTTGCATCCCTCAAGTCATCTAAATGATACGTGATCCAAATCAACTAAACCATGTCCGATCATCATATGAGATGGAGTAGTCATCAATGGTGAACATATCTATGTTGATCATATCCACTATATGATTCACGTTCGACCTTTCGGTCTCCAGTGTTCCGAGGCCATATCTGTATATGCTAGGATCGTTAAGTTTAACCCGAGTATTCCGCATGTGCAAAACTGGCTTGCACCCGTTGTATTTGAACATAGAGCCTATCACACTCGATCATCACGTGGTGTCTCAGCACGAAGAACTTTCGCAATGGTGCATACTCGGGGAGAACACTTATACCTTAAAATTTTAGTGAGGGATCATCTTATAATGCTACCGCCGTACTAAGAAAAATAAGATGCATAAAAGATAAACATCACATGCAATCAAAATATGTGACATGATATGGCCATCATCATCTAGTGCTTTCGATCTCCATCATCGAAGCAACGTCATGATCTCCATCGTCACTGGCTTGACACCTTGATCTCCATCGTAGGGTTGTGGTTGTCTCACCAACCATTGCTTCTATGACTATCGCTACCGCTTGGTGATGAAGTAAAGAAATTACATAGCGCTTGTATTTCATACAATAAAGCGACAACCATATGGCGCCTGCCACTTGCCGATAACTTCTACAAAACATGATCATCACATACAACAATCTTTATATCACATCATGTCTTGACCATATCACATCACAACATGCCCTGCAAAAACAAGTTGGACACCCTCTACTTTGTTTGTTACAAGTTTTACGTGGCTGCTACGGGCTGCTAGCTTGAACCGAACAAACCTACGGCACAAAAACCACAACGGTGATTTATCAAGTTTGTTGTTTTAACCTTCACAAGGATCGGCCACAGTCAAATTTGATTCAACTAAAGTTGGAGAAACAGACACCCACCGGCCACCTTTATGCAAAACTAGTTGCATGTCTACCGGTGGAACCGGTCTCATGAACACGGTCATGTAAGGTTGGTCCGGGCCGCTTCATCCAACAATACTACCGAATCAAAATAAGACATTGGTGGTAAGCAGTATGACGATCACTGCCCACACTACTCGTGCATATCATCTACGCATAGACCTGGCTTTGATACCACTGTTGGGAAACGTAGCATGCAATTTCAAAAATTTCCCTACACACACAAGATCTATCTAGGAGATGCATAACAACGAGAGGGGGAGAGTGTGTCCACGTACCCTCATAGACCAAAAACGGAAGTGTTAACTTAACGCGGTTGATGTATTCGAATGTGTTCTCAAATCAACCGATCAAGTACCGAAAGTACGGCACCTCCGAGTTCTGCAGACGTTCATCTCGATGACGTCCCTCGAACTCTTGATCCAGCAGAGTGTCGATGGAGTCGATGAGTTCCGTCAGCACGACAGCGTGATGACGGTGTTGGTGATGTGATCCGTGCAGGACTTTGCCTAAGCACTACGATGATTCTATCGGAGGAGTAAACGGTGGAGGGGGCACCGCATACGGCTAAGAATAACTATTTTGCCTTTGGGGTCCCCCCCCGCCCCGTATATAAAGGGGAGGGGAGGAGGCAGCCGGCCTAGAGGGGTGTGCCATGGGGGGAGTCCTACTAGGACTCCCAGTCCTAGTAGGATTCCCCTTTCCTATTCCGGAGTGGCAAAGGGGGAAAGGGAGGGGGAGTAGGAGAGGGAAAGGGG
>NC_041393.1:124227372-124240886 GCF_002162155.2 Triticum dicoccoides
CGGTACTCCAAAACTTCCCGAAACCATTCCGGTGTCCAAATGTAACCTTCCAATATATCAATCTTTACCTCTCGACCATTTCGAAACTCCTCGTTATGTCCGTGATCTCATCCGGGATTCCGAACAATCTTCGGTCACCAAAACACATTACTCATATAATACCAAACGTCATCGAGCGTTAAGCGTGCGGACCCTATGGGTTCGAGAACTATGTAGACATGACCGAGACACCCCTATGGTCAATAACCAATAGCGGAACCTGGATACTCATATTGGTTCCCACATATTATACGAAGATCTTTATCGGTCGAACTGCAATGTCAACATACGTTATTCCCTGTGTCATCGGTATGTTATTTGCCCGAGATTCAATCGTCGGTATCTTCATACCTACTTCAATCTCGTTATTGGCAAGTCTATTTATTCGTTCCGTAGTGCATCATCCCATAACTAACTCATTAGTCACATTGCTTGTAAGGCTTCATATGATGTGAATTACCGAGAGGGCCCAAAGATACCTATCCAATACTCGGAGTAACAAATCCTAATCTCGATCTATGCCAACCCAACAAACACCTTCAGAGATACCTGTAGAGCATCTTTAAAATCACCCAGTTACATTGTGGTGTTTAATAGCACACAAGGCATTCCTCCGCTGTCCGGGAGTTGCATAATCTCATAGTCGGAGGAATATGTATTTGAGATGAAGAAAGCAGTAGCAATAAAACTGAACGATCATTATGCTAAGCTAACGGATGGGTCTTGTGCATCACATCATTCTCCTAATGATGTGACCCCGTTCATCAAATGACAACACATGTCTATGGCTAGGAAACTTAACCATCTTTGATTAACGAGCTAGTCAAGTAGAGGCATACTAGGGACACGGTGTTTTGTCTATGTATCCACACATGTATCAAGTTTTCGGTTAATACAATTCTAGCATGAATAATAGACATTTATCATGATATAAGGAAATACAAAAAAACAACTTTATTATTGCCTCTAGGGCATATTTCCTTCAATGGCAACATAGTCAACATCTTCACCGGCTTCCGCGGCGACGTGTTGCTCCGGGATCGACAGGTCGGGGCGAACGGCGGCCACCTCGCCAACGTCCACCGGAGAGGCCGTGATAAACCTCTTCTTGGCTGAACGCTCATCGGGCTCTCTGGGATACGTGGTCGAGCTTAGGCTGTGACATTCTGGAGCAGGGGATGTCGATCTTGTGGGGAGGGACAACGCAAGCCTCATCTAAAAACTCAGGGGAGTGGGGCGATAGTATGGGAATCACTGGGTAACCTGAATTTTATTATCTAAGCTAGGAGGAACGGGCAGACCGGCATGGGTTGGCGGCAGCACCGGCGGCGCCGGTGGTGGCCGCGAGCTAGGGTTCGAGGGGGGAGGGGGCAGGTGGGGGAACTGTGGAGGGGGGATCGTGGTGTTTAAGGATACGCCACGACTAAAGAAAATTTTAGTAATGGTGGGTGGAGATGGTGGTGGACGAGGGACGGCGACGGTTCAAATGCGTCGTCTACTGCAATTTTACTATAATGTCGGTGCTGGAGGAGTGTGGGCGACGGTTGAAGTACGATGGCTACTAAAATTTGGGTAAAGGAATTGATGCGGGGCGGGAGTGCCCAAGATCACGCACGGTCCAATAAGAATATGCGTGTATGGTAATAAGGAAAAGTGGAGGAACCGCCGATTTTTGCAACGCTCAAGGCGGGTAGTTAGTTTTTATATTTCTAGCTAGCTGGTCTATCGCACACGGTTCATCCTAATTTGTAAATAAACTTACCCGCCTTTAGCTTGCACGGTCTTGGTGATTTAGAGCGCGCTTGCATCGCACACGGTTAAGCCAGTACTTCCACCATTTGCTCGCGCTTGCGCAGTCGTGGTGATTTTATAGCGCACTTGCATCATGATGTCTACTATGCAACTTGTTCTTGTAGACTTGTGTTGGGCCTCCAAGCGCAGAGTTTTGTAGGACCGTAGCAATTTTCTCTCAAGTGGATAGCCTAAGGTTTATCAATCCGTGGGAGGCGTAGGATGAAGATGGTCTCTCTCAAACCACCCTGCAATCGAATACAAGAAATCCCTTGTGTCCCCAACACACCCAATAAGCTGACAATTTGTATAGGTGCACTAGTTCGGTGAAGATATGGTGATAAAAGTGTAATACGGATGGTAGAAATATATTTTTATAATCTGGAAAATAAAAAACAGCAAGGTAGCAAACGATAAAAGTTAGCACAGACGGTATTGCCGTGCTTGAAAACAAGGCCTAGGGTCTATACTTTCGCTAGTGCAATCTCTCAACAATGCTAATATAATTGGATCATATAACCATCCCTCAAAGTGCGATGAAGAATCACTCCAAAGTTCTTATCTAGCGGAGAACATAAGAAGAAATTGTTTGTAGGGTATGAAACCACCTCAAATTTATTATTTTTGTTCAATCTATTCAAGAGTTCATACAAAAATAACACAAAGCTATTCTTTTGGTTTGATCTATCCAAGAGTTAGTACTAAAATAACACCATATGATACACATCAACCAACTCTAATGTCACCTAGATACTCCAATGTCACCGCGAGTATTCGTGACTTGATTATATGATATGCATCAAACAATTTTAGATTCATAATACTTAATCCAACACAAAGAACCTCAAAGAGTGCCCAAGATTTCTACCGGAGAAACAAAGACGTGAACGTGCATCAACCCCTATGCATAGATTACCCGAATGTCACCTCGGGAATCCGCGAGTTGAGTGCCAAAACACATATCAAGTGAATCAATATGATACCCCATTGTCACCACGGGTATTCATAGAAAGACATACATCAAGTGTTCTCAAATCCAAAAAAGTATTCAATCCGATAAAATGAAATCTCAAAGGAAAAACTCAATTCACAATAAGATAGAGGGAGAAACACCATATGATCCGACTATATTAACAAAGCCCGCGGTACATCAAGATCATGACATCTCAAGAACACAAGAGAGAGAGAGAGAGATTAAACACATAGCTACTGGTACAAATCCTCAGCCCCGAGGGTGGACTACTCCCTCCTCATCGTGCTGGCCGTCGGGATGATGAAGATGGCCACCGGTGATGATCTCCCCTTCCGGCAGGGTGCCAGAACGGGCTCCTAATTGTTTTTTGGTGGCTACAGAGGCTTGTGGCAGCGGAACTTCCGATCTAGGGTTACTTCTGATGGTTTCTCTATTTATAGGATTTTTTGGCCTTGGTTTCACGTGAAGATGGGCCTCAAGGTGAGCACAACCCACCGGGGCACAGACAAGGGCCCAGGTGCGCCCCAGTGTATTGTGCCCTACTCCTTCACCTTCTGGTCCTTCCACGAAGCTTCGGGGGTCTCTTTTGTTCCCAAAAAAATCGTCAAAAAGTTTCAGCTCATTTGGAGAACTTTCATTTCTGCACAAAAAACAACACCACGGTAGTTCTGCTGAAAACAGCGTCAGTCCGGGTTAGTTCCATGCAAATAATACCAAAACCATATAAAACTATTGTAAACCTGGCATGAATACTTCATAAATTATAGATACGTTGGAGACATATCATCATCCCCAAGCTTAATTCCTACTGGTCCTCGAGTAGGTAAATGATAAAATAAATAATTTATGAAGTGTGAATGCTAGCAAAGTGCATAAGTTTCATCACTGATAATTTCAATCACATTTCGTAGCTTCATAACAACTATTCTTTCTTATAAAACTTCTCATGTTGAAGTAGAAACAATTCACATGTTAAGGTTCAAATAATGAATTCTCTTGAAACTCAACAACCTATGTTCTCAGTCACCAAGCAATTGCAATTCAACTTATTCAACAAAGTCTAAGTAAGATCTCCACATACTCATTCATCATATAGTCTTCCATGATTGCTACTACTCAAAGCATATTCTTAGAACAAATGGCATCCATCGAACACAAAGAAAGATAGGGGCTTAATATTTCGGCTCCCAACTCATTTATCATAGAGATAATTGTCAACAATAATAAACCATGATCAAATATATTTGACTGGTCATATGTGCCTAGATCTTTCCCCACCACATGATGCTTGCCAACTAGAGAATAATCAAGGTTGAAATGGGAATTTATACTATTGACTCTTTGCATAGAAGTAAATACTGAAAAGTAAAAGATATTCCCTTCGCAGAGGGAAGCAGAGGTTGACATGCGCTCTTTATTTGGATGCCCAAACTCTTAATGCAAAGGAACATCATGTTATATTGCCCCTTATGATTGAAACATTTATTATGCAGTCCGTCGCTTTTATAACTTTGCCATCACAATCCCGTACAACGCTCAATTTTCCCTACAATAAAAGATCAAACATATTTGGGAGCAATTTTTATTGCTTTATGCACCGATGACAACTTACTTGAAGGATCTTATTCAATCCATAGGTAGGTACAGTGGATGATGACCCACAAGTATAGGGGATCTATCATAGTCCTTTTGATAAGTAAGAGTGTCATACCCAATGAGGAGCAGAAGGAAATGACAAGCGGTTTTCAGTAAGGTATTCTCTGCAAGCACTGAAATTATCGGTAACAGGTAGTTTTGTGATAAGGTAATTCATAATGGGTAACAAGTAACAAAAGTAAACAAGGTGCAGCAAGGTGGCCCAATCCTTTTTGTAGAAAAGGACAAGCCTGGACAAACTCTTATAAAAAGGAAAGCGCTCCCCAGGACACATGGGAATTATCGTGAAGCTAATTTTCATCATGCTCATATGATTCACGTTCGTTACTGTGATAATTTGATATGTGGGTGGACCAGTGCTTGGATACTGCCCTTCCTTGGACAAGCATCCCACTTATGATTAACCCCTCTCGCAAGCATCCGCAACTATGAAAGAAGAATTAAGGTAAACCTAACCATAGCATGAAACATATGGATCCAAATCAGCCCCTTACGAAGCAACGCATAAACTAGGGTTTAAGCTTCTATCACTCTAGCAACCCATCATCTACTTATTAGTTCCCAATGCCTTCCCCTAGGCCCAAATAATGGTGAAGTGTCGTGTAGTCGATATTCACATAACACCACTAGAGGAAAGACAACATACATCTCATCAAAATATCGAACAAATACCAAATTCACATGACTACTTATAACAAGACGTCTCCCATGTCCTCAGGAACAAACGTAACTACTCACAAATCATATTCATGTTCATAATCAGAGGCGTATTAATATGCATAAAGGATCTGAGCATATGATCTTCCAGCGAATAAACCAACTAGAATCAACTACAAGGAGTAATCAACACTACTAGCAACCCACAGGTACCAATATGAGGTTTTGAGACAAATATCGGATACAAGAGATGAACTAGGGTTTGAGAGGAGATGGTACTAGTGAAGATGTTGATGGAGATTGACCCCCTCTCCATGAGAGGATCGATGGTGATGACGATGGCGATGATTTTCCCCACTCGGAGCGATGTTTCCCCAGCAGAACAGCTCCGCTCGAGCGCTAGATTGGTTCCGCAAAGGTTCCGCCTCGAGACGGTGGCGCTTCATCCTGAAAGCTTCCTTATGTTTTTTTCCAGGGCAAAAGACACCTTATACCAGAAGATGGGCATCGGGGGGCTTCCAGGTGGCCCACAAGGCAGGGGCGCGCCCAGGGGGTTGGGCACGCCCCCGAGCCTCGTGGATAGTGGGTGGCCCTCTCTGGTGCTTTCTTCACCCAATATTTTTAATATATTCCAAATCTAACTTTCGTGGAGTTTCAGGACTTTTGGAGTTGTGCAGAATAGGTCTGTAATATTTGCTCCTTTTCCAGCCCAGAATTCTTGTTGCCGGCATTCTCCCTCTTCATGTAAACCTTGTAAAATAAAAGAGAAAAGGCATAAGTATTGTGACATAATCTATAGTAATAGCCCATATTGCAATAAATATCAATATAAAAGCATGATGCAAAATGGACGTATCAACTCCCCCAAGCTTAGACCTCGCTTGTCCTCAAGCGGAAGCCGATATCGAAAAATATGTCCACATGTTAGAGATAGAGGAGTCGATAAAATAAAATACAGACATGAGGGCATCATGATCATTCTTAGAACATCAACATATATATTGTCATATGATTTCTTATGCTAAAGTAACAATCTATTCACAATGTAAAGTATGAATCAGAAACTTTACTGAAAACTAGCAAACTATAATCTCAGTCATTGAAGCAATTGCAATTTATCATAACATCGGAAAGAGACAATATAAGAGCTTTTCAGCAAGTCCACATACTCAACTATCATTTAATATTTCATAATTGCTAACACTCAAGCAATACTTATGGGTATGAAGTTTTAATCAAACACAGAGAAAGATAGGGGCTAATAGTTTTGCCTCCCAACCTTTTACCTCAAGGGTAATGTCAACAATAATGCTTTATGAAAACCCACATCCAATTGGTGGGTCTATTATGATAACACCCCTTAAGACTCTTATTTTGTTAACACCAGCCTTATTCTGCACACCACCAACAGATCGCGTCGCCGCCCCTCCCCTACCGGCCTTCTACCACGGCAGCGGCCTGGGAGCGCCGCCGCCCCTCCCCTACCAGCCTTCTACCGCGGCAGCGGCCTGGGAGCGCCGCTGCCCCTCCCCTCCCGGCCTTCTTCTGCGGCGGCGGCCTGGGAGCGATGCCGGCCCTCCCCTCCCCGCTTTCTCCCGCGGCGATGGCCTGGGAGCGCCGCCGCCCCTCCCCTCCCGGCCTTCTTCCACGGTGGCGGTCGGCAGCGACGCCGCCCCTCCCCTCCTGGCCTTCTTCCGCGGTGGTGGCTAGGCAGCGACGCCGCCCGTCGCCTCTCGGCCTTCTTCAACGGCAGGCACCGAGCAACACCAGCCTATCGGCCTTCTTCCACGGTAGGAGCTCGGTAGCGCCGCCAACGAACTCCTCCGGGCCTGCAATCAGTTGTACTTCATCAGATGTGGATTAGTGCTGCCTTGACATCAAACCAATTCGAGCAAGGAGGAGTGTGCGCAAGGTTGCTTCATCCACGGTAGCTTCTTGGAATAAGTCTGCATCGACCTTCAGAGCAAATCCTCCTTCCCCCTTCACCTTGAACAACGTCCAGACCGCCCATGAACTTCTGAAGGGCAAGTGGACTGTACGGGCTAACGTGAAAGTTGTGCAGACGGACGAGAAGGGAACTTCCTCCTGTAAATGCAAGAAATCACTGCAACATGAGGTAAAGCAGTACACTTCCTCAACCATCTCAGTGTAGTTATCCTAGACAAAACAAAGCAGTACAAGTAGTACAACACGCCTACAAAACCTATGCAGTGCGGTTGCTTCAGTTTGTTGTGGGGGAAATGCAGTGCACTTACTCGGTTATGCAGTACGCTTGTATAGGTTCATTACGGGTAATGATGCAGTGCGGTTACTTCAGTTCACCTTGCGGGGTGATGAAGTCAGCATGCAATGCTTCGACAGTACCATTTTGAACACATTGCAGTTTGCATGATTCAGTTCATTTAACCTGACAATGCAGCTCGGTCATTTTGTGTGCAGGAGATGATGTTCAGCAGATACAAAATGCCGCGCATAATTGACAGCACTGAGAACAACAACTTTAAGAAGAGTGGAGCTTCTTCTGAAAGAGATACTGTCTGGGTTACCCCTGAGATTCCTCGAGGATTCTTCATGATGACAAACAGGGTGCAGTACTCTTCGGAAGAAGATTTTTTCCAGGAAGAAGATGTAGTTGAAGATGACGATGATGTCACATTCGTCTGGGAAGGCACTCACCAACGCGATGATGAAGAAGATGATGATGAAGATCAGCCAATAACAGTTCTCAACCCAGAGTATAAGCACGAGTTCACTATGTTTGGACAGCATGTCTGAACAGACAATGATGACGCAGTTGAACACGATGTTGCAGCAGATGATGATTATGTCTATGATGATGTGCCACTGCTCCAAAATTTTCAAACCAATCCACCGAGACATCGTCACAACACTGGATTACCACCACGTCCACCTGCCGCATCCCAAAACAGAGCTCAGCGTCCACCTACTGCACTGAAAAATAGAGCTCCAAGCAGACCTGCTGCATCAACTTCGACGCTGCGACCACCAACGGTGCCTCGATCAAAAGTAAACAGCAGGTACAAATCCTCCTCACTATTGTCGCCGTGAGATCCTCAACTACACAAATATGCTATAACCCCGCCATGTCCAATACAACCCGGCAAGCTGCAAACACCTTCGGGCGAACGACTCTACACACATGTAAGTTTATGTTCTGAAAAAAATAGTTGCAGTCCATTCAGATAACATTGCAGTGCACACTGATATTTCTTATGAGGTTTCACTAGGAACATTGCAATGCTTTATTAAACTCGTATGCATTCCTTGTATTTAAAAAATAGAACAGAACAAATTATCTCATAGAGCATTGCAATTAATGCAGGACAAAAACATGCCGCTGAACCTCGTACCTGCTGCTGGAATGAAGTTCACCACGTACGACAAGGCATGGGACTTTTACAACAATTATGCAAGATGTGTAGGGTTTGGCATACGCAAGAGGGCAAAACACAGGACAAATGCCTACATTGTCTGCTCAAGAGAAGGGACGCACAAGCAGACTATGTCAGATTATCACGGGGTACGTCAGAAGACATCAAAAAGGATTGGCTGCAATGTAAAGATTAGAGTCAAAAAAAGGAAGGAAGGCAAATTTGTGATAGAAATGGTTCAACTCAACCACAATCACAAGATGCTGGAAAGCCCTGGGATGCTTTTGCACATGCGATCACACAAAAAAGACGATCCTTTGATAGACAAGTTAGTGAAAGACATGCAACTGGACAACCACACACATGCTCAGATGATGTCGACGCTGTCGCATATGTACGGTGGTCTGCAGTACATGGGACATACTAGCCACGACTGGGTAAACAAGTAAGCACGTAACAGAGCATATCTCTTGAGCATTCTGTCGGTAATTATTCCCTGTTTCATGAGATAAGTTTGCATTGTCTCTGAAAATGCAGGAAAGAGAAGTTTGCCAGAGAAGAGTCTGAAGATGATGTCAAGAAACTTCTAGATTTCTTCGAGAAAATGCAGAAGATAAACCCAGAGTTCTTCTATGATTATGACGTTGATGCAGATAACCGTGTAAGAAATGTATTTTGGGCGAACACAAGTTGCAAAGGATCGTATGAAGATTTTGGAGACTGCATTACATTTGACACGATGTATAAAACTAACAAATTCCACATGCCGCTGGAAGTGTTTGTGGGGGTGAATCATCATCTACAGAGCACCATATTTGTTATTGCACTCATGCGAGATGAAACAATACCATCATTCGAGTGGGTTTTCAAAACCTTTCTGAGGTGTATGAACAACAAGCTACCAATCTGCATGCTCACAGGTACAAAAAATAAAAAACACCTGCATACTTACGTTTTGTTTGGTGCACTTATATTTCTTCCATCTATCTTGCACACACGCAAAGAACTTAATAAGAAAACATTGTTTGTGACTTCTTAGACCAGTGTTCTTCGATGAAGGAAGCATTAAAAACTATCCTCCCACAAACTCTACATAAGCTGTGTCGGTGGCATATCATGAATAAGTACAAAGACCACCTCGCCTTGCTGTATAAGGCGCACGAGAAGCTCAAGGATGAACTCAATGCAGTGGTGAACCACCCACTAATGCCGTCAGAATATGAACGAGCATGGAAGAACCTCATTCAGAGGTACAACTTGCAAGACGATGAAGTGATGAATTCGCCGTGGGATGACAGGCACGAGTGGATCTCGGCTTACTACAAGGAAATTTTCTATGCTCGGATGACTTCCACACAAAGAAGCGAGAGCATGAACCGCATACAGAAGAAAAAATTTGTCAGGGAGAAGCATGAACTCCATCTGTTTGCTCAGCAAGTGGACAAGTGCATTCAGACCAGGAAGGCCGTCGAGCACGCAGAGATAGTAGCAAATGAGGTAAACAAAATGTCAATCAAAAACTGCTAAAAATATGACTACAAAAACAAACAATTTTTTCATTTCTCTGATTTGTAACGGTGCATTTGTGATCATGCAGTCAGAGGTAAAAACAACAACAAAGTTTGGGTTCGAAGTTCGGCTATCGTAAGTGTATACAAGGGCAGTGTTTGCAGATTTCAAAGAAACACTACCGTAGCACTGCATTCAGAGCAGAACGGTGCCCTGAGAACCCGACAAAGTATCTCGTACACCACTACAACAGATCGGATGCATTTGACTGGGCAAGGCATAATTTCCAAGTGGTCGCCGATGAAGAGAAAGGTGTCTACGAATGTGAGTGCAAACTCTGGACACACACAGTTGAGACTCCTAGCAAAAGAAATTCTAGATTCTGATAGTCATGCACGAAAGCTCACTTACTGAACTTTAAAAGTCCACATACATGAGTAATTCACAAAACCAAATGAAGTTCACTTCTTTAAAAATGAACAAATAACGAAAAAAGATATCTGTTTACTAATTTCATGCAGTTCACTTACAAAACAAAAAAATCATGTGTTTGTCTGCAGGGCTCTTTTGTGTCCATGTGTTATGCATGCTTTCTCATTTGAGAGTACTCAACATTCCTGAGGTGTACATCATGAAAAGATACACCCGTAACGCAAGATCAGATGCAATGTTTGACAGAAGAGACTACGAACAAACAATGCCAGATGGAACCTCGCTTTTTTCCATAGAAAATTGCTGACAGAAACAACAATGGACCTTGCAAACAAAGCGACAAGGTCCAACGCTGGGTGCCACAGAGCGTTGTCTGGTATGAGGGCACTGATTGAGGAAGTTGACGTGCTCAACAAAGAAGAAGAAGAATCAGCAAAACTAAAGCAAGCAGAGAAATCCCAGCATAACAATAATGTCGAGCAAGTAGAAAATACTAAACACAACGGAACTGGTGCTATCAAAAAAGAAACAATTCTTCCACCTCCTGTTTCAAACACAAGAGGAAGGAAGAAAGGGGGCGACGCAACCCAGAAAAAGGTGGCATGCAAGGAGAAAAATGATGACAAAAATAGTAAGCCACAGCCTGAGCTGGACAGTGATGGTCACCCACTGGGAGTAAGAATCTGCAAAACATCTAATGAAATCAGTGGCCACAATTCCAAGACGTGTACAAAAAGAAATGAACAAGAAAAACAAGGACATGGAGATGCACAACAAAACAGAAATTCCACTCACAACACTAAGAAATGGACAAAACCGAGATGTTGTAGCATCTGCAAAAAGAGGAAGAGACACAATTCAAGAACCTGCCTCAAAAGAAAAAGAAAAAGATTAGAAAATGAGGAAGACGAAGAAGGTGAGATCAAAGAATAAGATGATAAACAACTGAAGAAGAAATGGCTTATGAAGAAGCAGCTGGAGAAGAGGAGGAAGAAGAAGAGAGTGAAGAGGACGAAGAACGTGAAGAAACTGAAGAAACAGTGGCTTATGAAGAAACAGATGATGAAGATGATGAAGAGGAAGAAGAGAGTGAAGAGACCGAAGAGAGTGGAGAGGATGAAGAACATGAAGAAACAATGCCAACAAGACCACCACAAGGAAATGCTGTTGTACAAAAAAAACCGAGAACAACACCACTTTCAAAAAACAAGGTAGGAGCAAAGAAGGATGCAGTTCACAGCACTGGAAAACGAAAACCACCATCAACCAGCACGCGGGGATCAAAGAAGGATGCAGTTCTCAGCACTGGAAAATGAAAGCAACCAACAACCAGCACGCGGGGAGCAAAGAAGGATGCAGTCCACGGTGCTGAAAAACCAAAGCAGCCATCAACCAGCACGCGGGAATCAAAGAAGGATGCAGTTCGCAGCGCTAAAAAAACAAAAGAAGCCATCAACCAGCACGCGAGGGGCTACGAACACAAAGGTGCAGAGACAAGAACCAGCAACACCGCCACGGAAAACAAAAGAAAGTGCGACATTAGACACGCTCCAGTCACCGCGCAGAAGCAGCAGGTTAACGACCGAATAAATGAACTTCAATAAATTAATCATATGCATAGCAGTTTGCTTATCTCTGTGACTTAGGTATCAGTTTAAATTTTGTGTAAACACAAATTTCCCGTTGACTATGAGTTATTCAACTAAACCATGTAAAGAGAAAATGGTATATAGAGTATACCATATATATATAGCAGTCTAGAGTAAAACATTGACACATTTTGATTCAAAAACCATGTAAACATGTTGTTAGCTCACTGCAGTCCAACTGTTGGAAATATGCCCTAGAGGCAATAATAAAAGGATTATTATTATATTTCCTTGTTCATGATAATTGTCTTTATTCATGCTATAATTGTATTATCCAGAAATCGTAATACACGTGTGAATACATAGACCACAATATGTCCCTAGTGAGCCTCTAGTTGACTAGCTCGTTGATCAATAGATAGTCATGGTTTCCTGACTATGGACATTGGATGTCATTGATAACGGGATCACATCATTAGGAGAATGATGTGATGGACAAGACCCAATCCTAAGCATAGCACAAGATCGTGTAGTTCGTTTTGCTAGAGATTTTCCAATGTCAAGTATCTTTTCCTTAGACCATGAGACCGTGTAACTCCTGGATACCGTAGGAGTGCTTTGGGTGTACCAGACGTCACAATGTCACTGGGTGACTATAAAGGTGCACTACAGGTATCTCTGAAAGTGTCTGTTGGGTTGACACAGATCGAGACTGGGATTTGTCACTCCGTATGACGGAGAGGTATCCCTGGGCCCACTCGGTAATGCATCATCATAATGAGCTCAAAGTGACCAAGTCTCTGGTCACGGGATCATGCATTACGGTACGAGTAAAGTGACTTGCCGGTAACGAGACTGAACGAGGTATTGGGATACCGACGATCAAGTCTTGGGCAAGTAACGTACCGATTGACAAAGGGAATTGTATACGGGGTTGCTTGAATCCTCGACATCGTGGTTCATCCGATGAGATCATCGTGGAACATGTGGGAGCCAACATGGGTATCTAGATCCCGCTGTTGGTTATTGGCCGGAGAGCTGTCTCGGTCATGTCTGCATGATTCCCGAACCCGTAGGGTCTACACACTTAAGGTTCGGTGACGCTAAGGTTATTAGGAAGACTTGTATGTGATTACCGAATGTTGTTCGGAGTCCCGGATGAGATCCTGGACGTCACGAGGAGTTCTAGAATGGTCTGGAGGTAAAGATTTATATATGGGAAGTTGTCATACGGTCACCGGAAAGTTTCGGGGGCATATCGGTATTGTATCGGGGCCACCGGAGTGGTTCCGGGGGTCCACCGGGAGGGGCCACCTCTCTCGGAGGGCCTCATGGGCCATAGTGGGCAGGAAACCAGCCCCTGGTGGGCTGGGCGCACCCCCCCTTAGGCCCATGCGCCTAGGGTTGGGGGGGAAACCCTAGTGGGGGCGCCCCCTTTGCTTGGGGGGCAAGCCTCCTCCCTTGGCCGCCGCCCCC
>NC_041393.1:124241021-124259162 GCF_002162155.2 Triticum dicoccoides
ATCTAGAGGGGGCCGGTCCCCTTCCCCCTTCCCCTATAAATAGAGGGGCGAGGGGAGGGCTGCAAAAAACATCCAAGCCGCAGCCCCTCCCCTCCCCAACACATCTCCTCCTCCGCGTGAGCTTGGCGAAGCCCTGCCGGAGATCTGCCACTCCATCACCACCACACCGTCGTGCTGCTGTTGGAGCCTTCTTCCTCAACCTCTCCCTCCTCCTTTCTGGATCAAGGTGCGGGAGACGTCATCCACTCCGTACATGTGTTGAACGCGGAGGTGATGTCCGTTCGGCACTTGGTCATCGGTGATTTGGATCACGACGAGTACGACTCCCTCAAACCCGTTCTCTTGAACGCTTCCGCTCGCGATCTACAAAGGTATGTAGATGCACTCCTATCACTCGTTGCTAGATGAACTCATAGATGGATCTTGGTGAAACCGTAGGAAAAATTTTATTTTCTGCAATGTTCCCCAACAGTGGCATCATGACCTAGGTCTATGCATAGTTCTCTATTGCACGAGTAGAACACAATTTTGTTGTGGGTGTAGATGTTGTCAACTTTCTTGCCGCTACTTCTCTTATTTTGCTTCAGCGGTATTGTGGGATGAAGCGGCCCGGACCAACCTTACACGTACGCTTACGTGAGACAGGTTCCACCGACTGACATGCACTAGTTGCATAAGGTGGCTAGCGGGTGTCTGTCTCTCCCACTTTAGTTGGAGCGGATTCGATGAAAAGGGTCCTTATGAAGGGTAAATAGAAGTTGACAAATCACGTTGTGGCTTTTTCATAGGTAAGAAAACATTCTTGCTAGAACCCTATTGCAGCCACGTAAAAGATGCAACAACAATTAGAGGACGTCTAACTTGTTTTTGCAGCAATTGCCTTGTGATGTGATATGGCCAAAAGTTCTGATGAATGATGAATGATATATTGTGATGTATGAGATCATGTTCTTGTAATAGGAATCACGACTTGCATGTCGATGAGTATGACAACCGGCAGGAGCCATAGGAGTTGTCTAAATTATTGTATGACCTGCGTGTCAATGATTTAACGCCATGTAATTACTTTACTTTATTGCTAAACCGTTAGCCATAGTAGTAGAAGTAATAGTTGGCGAGCAACTTCATGGAGACACGATGATGGAGATCATGATGATGGAGATCATGGTGTCGTGCCGGTGACGAAGATGATCATGGAGCCTCGAAGATGGAGATCAAAGGA
Organism: Triticum dicoccoides; assembly: GCF_002162155.2. NCBI lineage: Eukaryota > Viridiplantae > Streptophyta > Magnoliopsida > Poales > Poaceae > Triticum > Triticum dicoccoides. Next base: position 124,242,244 of record NC_041393.1, read on the forward strand.
GCTATATGATATTGGCCATATCATGGCACTATTATATAATTGCATGTGATGTTTATTATGTTTATGCATCTTGTTTACTTAGAATGACGGTAGTAAATAAGATGATCCCTTATAATAATTTCAAGAAAGTGTTCCCCCTAACTGTGCGTCGTTGCTAAAGTTTGTCGTTTTGAAGCACCACGTGATGATCAGGTGTGATAGATTCTTACGTTCACATACAACGGGTGTAAGACAGTTTTACACATGCAAAAACACTTAGGGTTAACTTGACGAGCCTAGCATGTACAGACATGTCCTCGGAACACAGAGACCGAAAGGTCGAACATGAGTCGTATGGAAGATACGATCAACCTGGAGATGTTCACCGATGATGACTAGTTCGTCTCACGTGATAATCGGACACGGCCTAGTCGACTCGGATCGTGTAACACTTAGATGACTAAAGGGATGTCTAATCTGAGTGGGAGTTCATTAAATAATTTGATTAGATGAACTTAATTATCATGAACTTAGTCTAAAACCTTTGCAAATATGTCTTGTAGATCAAATGGCCAACGCTCATGTCAACATGAACTTCAACGTGTTCCTAGAGAAAACCAAGCTGAAAGACGATGGCAGCAACTATACGGACTGGGTCCGGAACCTGAGGATCATCCTCATAGATGCCAAGAAAGCATATGTCCTAGAAGGACCGCTAGGTGAACCACCCATCCCAGAGAACCAAGACGTTATGAACGCTTGGCAGTCATGTGCTGATGATTACTCCCTCGTTCAGTGCGGCATGCTTTATAGCTTAGAACCGGGGCTCCAAAAGCGTTTTGAGAAACACGGAGCATATGAGATGTTCGAGGAGCTGAAAATGGTTTTCCAAGCTCATGTCCGGGTCGAGAGATATGAAGTCTCCGACAAGTTCTATAGTTGTAAGATGGAGGAAAATAGTTCTGTCAGTGAGAACATACTCAAAATGTCTGGGTTGCACAACCGCCTGTCCCAGCTGGACGTTAACCTCCTGGACGAGGCGGTCATTGACAAAATCCTTCAGTCGCTCCCACCGAGCTACAAGAGCTTTGTGATGAACTACAATATGCAGGGGATGGTGAAAACTATTCCTGAAGTATTTTCAATGCTGAAGTCAGCAGAGGTAGAAATCAAGAAGGAACATCAAGTGTTGATGGTCAATAAAACCACTAAGTTCAAGAAGGGCAAGGGTAAGAAGAACTTCAAGAAGGACGGCAAGGATGTTGCCGCACCCGGTAAGCCAGTTGCCGGGAAGAAGTCAAAGAATGGACCCAAGCCTGAGACTGAGTGCTTTTATTGCAAAGGGAAGGGTCACTGGAAGCGGAACTGCCCCAAATACTTAGCGGACAAGAAGGTCGGCAACACTAAAGGTATATTTGATATACATGTAATTAATGTGTACCTTACCAGTACTCGTAGTAACTCCTGGGTATTTGATACCAGTGTCGTTGCTCATATTTGTAACTCACAGCAGGAGCTGCGGAATAAGCGGAGACTGGCGAAGGACGAGGTGACGATGCGCGTCGGGAATGGTTCCAAGGTCGATGTGATCGCCGTCGGCATGCTGCCTCTACATTTACCCACGGGATTAGTTTTAAACCTCAATAATTGTTATTTAGTGCCAAGTTTGAGCATGAACATTGTATCTGGATCTCGTTTAATACGAGATGGCTACTCATTTAAATCCGAGAATAATGGTTGTTCTATTTATATGAGAGATATGTTTTATGATCATGCCCCGATGGTCAATGGTTTATTCTTAATGAATCTCGAACGTAATATTACACATATTCATAGTGTGAATACCAAAAGATGTAAAGTTGATAATGATAGTCCCACATACTTGTGGCACTGCCGCCTTGGTCACATTGGTGTCAAGCGCATGAACAAGCTCCATGCTGATGGACTTTTAGAGTCTCTCGATTATGAATCATTTGACACATGCGAACCATGCCTCATGGGCAAAATGACCAAGACTCCGTTCTCCGGAACAATGGAGCGAGCAACCAACTTACTGGAAATCATACATACCGATGTGTGTGGTCCAATGAGCGTTGAGGCTCGCGGAGGATATCGTTATGTTCTCACTCTCACTGATGACTTGAGTAGATATGGGTATGTCTACTTGATGAAACACAAGTCTGAGACCTTTGAAAAGTTCAAGGAATTTCAGAATGAGGTAGAGAATCAACGTGACCGAAAGATAAAGTTCCTATGATCAGATCATGGAGGAGAATACTTAAGTCACGAATTTGGTACACACTTAAGGAAATGTGGAATCGTTTCACAACTCACGCCGCCTGGAACACCTCAGCGTAACGGTGTGTCCAAACATCGTAATCGCACTCTATTGGATATGGTGCGGTCTATGATGTCTCTTACCGATTTACCGCTATTATTTTGGGGATGCGCTCTAGAGACAGCTACATTCACTCTAAATAGGGCTTCGTCTAAATCTGTTGAGACGACACCATATGAATTATGGTTTGGGAAGAAACCTAAGCCGTCGTTTCTAAAAGTTTGGGGATGCGATGCTTATGTCAAGAAACTTCAACCTGAAAAGCTCGAACCCAAGTCGGAAAAATGCGTCTTCAGAGGATACCCTAAGGAAACCATTGGGTATACCTTGTACTTAAGATCCGAGGGCAAGATCTTTATTGCCAAGAATGGATCCTTTCTGGAAAAAGAGTTTCTCTCGAAAGAAGTAAGTGGGAGGAAAGTAGAACTCGATGAAGTACTACCTCTTGAACCGGAAAGTAGTGCATCTCGGGAAAATGTTCCCGTGGTGCCTACACCAACTGGAGAGGAAATTAATGATGATGATCAAAGTACTTCGGATCAAGTTGTTACTGAACTTCGTAGGTCCACAAGGACACGTTCCACACCAGAGTGGTATGGCAACCCTGTCCTGGAAATCATGTTGCTAGACAACAGTGATCCTTCAAACTATGAAGAAGCGATGGCGGGCCCAGATTCCAACAAATGGCTTGAGGCCATGCAATCCGAGATAGAATCCATGTATGAAAACAAAGTATGGACTTTGACAGACTTGCCCGATGATCAGCGAGCGATAGAAAACAAATGGATCTTTAAGAAGAAGACGGACGCGGATGGTAATATTACCATCTATAAAGCTTGACTTGTCGCTAAGGGTTATCGGCAAGTTCAAGGGGTTGACTACGATGAGATTTTCTCTCCCGTAGCGAAGCTAAAGTCCGTCCGAATCATGTTAGCAATTGTCGCATACTATGATTATGAGATATGGCAGATGGACGTCAAAACGGCATTCCTTAACGGGCATCTTAAGGAAGAACTGTATATGATGCAGCCGGAGGGTTTTGTTGATCCTAAGAATGCTAACAAAGTATGCAAGCTCCAGCGATCCATTTATGGGCTGGTGCAAGCATCTCGGAGTTGGAACATTAGCTTTGATGAGATGATCAAAGCATTTGGGTTTATGCAGACTTATGGAGAAGCCTGCGTTTACAAGAAACTGAGTGGGAGCTCTGTAGCATTTCTCATATTATAGGTAGATGACATACTTCTGATGGGAAATGATATAGAACTTTTGGACAACATTAAGGCCTACTTGAACAAGTGTTTTTCAATGAAGGACCTTGGAGAAGCTGCTTACATATTAGGCATCAAGATCTATAGGGATAGATCGAGACGCCTCATAGGTCTTTCACAAAGCACATACCTTGATAAGATATTGAAGAAGTTCAAAATGGATCAGGCCAAGCAAGGGTTCTTGCCTGTGTTACAAGGTGTGAGATTGAGCTCGGCTCAATGCCTGACCACGTCAAAAGATAAAGAAGAGATGAGTGTCATCCCCTATGCTTCAGCCATAGGATCTATTATGTATGCCATGCTGTGTACCAGACCTGATGTAAACCTTGCCGTAAGTTTGGTAGGAAGGTACCAAAGTAATCCCGGCAAGGAACACTGGACAGCGGTCAAGAATATCCTGAAGTACTTGAAAAGATCAAAGGACATGTTTCTCGTTTATGGAGGTGACGAAGAGCTCGTCGTAAAGGGTTACGTCGACGCTAGCTTCGACACAGATCTGGATGACTCTAAGTCACAAACCGGATACGTGTATATGTTGAATGGTGGAGCAGTAAGCTGGTGCAGCTGCAAGCAGAGCGTCGTGGCGGGATCTACATGTGAAGCGGAGTACATGGCAGCCTTGGAGGCAACGCATGAAGAAATTTGGGTGAAGGAGTTCATCACCGACCTAGGAGTCATACCCAATGCGTCGGGGCCAATCACTCTCTTCTGTGACAACACTGGAGCTATTGCCCTTGCCAAGGAGCCCAGGTTTCACAAGAAGACCAGGCACATCAAGCGTCGTTTCAACTCCATCCGTGAAAATGTTCAAGATGGAGACATAGATATTTGCAAAGTACATACGGATCTGAATGTCGCAGATTCGTTGACTAAACCTCTTTCGCGAGCAAAACATGATCAACACCAGAACTCTATGGGTGTTCGATTCATCACAATTTAACTAGATTATTGACTCTAGTGCAAGTGGGAGACTATTGGAAATATGCCCTAGAGGCAATAATAAAAGGATTATTATTATATTTCCTTGTTCATGATAATTGTCTTTATTCATGCTATAATTGTATTATCCGGAAATCGTAATACACGTGTGAATACATAGACTACAATATGTCCCTAGTGAGCCTCTAGTTGACTAGCTCGTTGATCAATAGATAGTCATGGTTTCCTGACTATGGACATTGGATGTCATTGATAACGGGATCACATCATTAGGAGAATGATGTGATGGACAAGACCCAATCCTAAGCATAGCACAAGATCGTGTAGTTCATTTTGCTAGAGCTTTTCCAATGTCAAGTATCTTTTCCTTAGACCATGAGATCGTGTAACTCCCGGATACCGTAGGAGTGCTTTGGGTGTACCAAACGTCACAACGTAACTGGGTGACTATAAAGGTGCACTACAGGTATCTCCGAAAGTGTCTGTTGGGTTGACACGGATCGAGACTGGGATTTGTCACTCCGTATGACGGAGAGGTATCTCTGGGCCCATTCGGTAATGCATCATCATAATGAGCTCAAAGTGACCAAGTTTCTGGTCACGGGATCATGCATTATGGTACGAGTAAAGTGACTTGCCAGTAACGAGACTGAACAAGGTATTGGGATACCGACGATCGAGTCTCGGGCAAGTAACGTACCGATTGACAAAGGGAATTGTATACGGGGTTGCTTGAATCCTCGACGTCGTGGTTCATCTGATGAGATCATCGTGGAACATGTGGGAGCCAACATGGGTATCCAGATCCCGCTGTTGGTTATTGGCCGGAGAGCTGTCTCGGTCATGTCTGCATGATTCCCGAACCCGTAGGGTCTACACACTTAAGGTTCGGTGATGCTAAGGTTATTAGGAAGACTTGTATGTGATTACTGAATGGTGTTCGGAGTCCCGGATGAGATCCCGGACGTCACGAGGAGTTCCGGAATGGTCCGGAGGTAAAGATTTATATATGGGAAGTTGTCATACGGTCACCGGAAAGTTTCGGGGGCATATCGGTATTGTACCGGGGCCACCGGAGGGGTTCCGGGGGTCCACCGGGAGGGGCCACCTCTCTCGGAGGGCCTCATGGGCCATAGTGGGCAGGGAACCAGCCCCTGGTGGGCTGGGCGCACCCCCCCTTGGGCCCATGCGCCTAGGGTTGGGGGGGAAACCATAGTGGGGGTGCCCCCCTGCTTGGGGGGCAAGCCCCCTCCCTTGGCCGTCGCCCCCCCCCTCTAGATCTCATCTAGAGGGGGCCGGCCCCTTCCCCCTTCCCCTATGAATAGAGGGGCGAGGGGAGGGCTGCAAAAAACATCCAAGGTGCAGCCCCTCCCCTCCCCAACACATCTCCTCCTCCGCGTGAGCTTGGCGAAGCCCTGCCGGAGATCTGCCACTCCATCACCACCACACCGTCGTGCTGCTGTTGGAGCCTTCTTCCTCAACCTCTCCCTCCTCCTTGCTGGATCAAGGTGCGGGAGACGTCATCCGCTTCGTACTTGAACGTGGAGGTGCTGTCCGTTCGGCACTTGGTCATCGGTGATTTGGATCACGACGAGTACGACTCCCTCAACCCCGTTCTCTTGAACGCTTTCGCTCGCGATCTACAAAGGTATGTAGATGCACTCCTATCACTCGTTGCTAGATGAACTCATAGATGGATCTTGGTGAAACCGTAGGATTTTTTTATTTTCTGCAACGTTCCCCAACACCACCAAGTAGTACACACAAAATGCATTTCAATATGCAGTATGGAACTTGCAAATATGCAGTACACTTCGAACTATCATGCAGTACTAGAGACTAGCTACATGTAGTACACACCATACAAATTGGGAAAAAATGTGGAAACATGTAGTGCTCAGCTAATATATAAGCAGTTCACATATTGTAACCATGTAAACACAAATTTCCCGTTGAATAATAATTGAAACGGTTCAGATCACAAAAGTGCTTATTACAAAACACATGAAAAAGATGAAGCGTTCAACACGCAAAAGTACTTATTACAAATCAACCTCATAACCTTAGCCAATCACGTCAAACATGATTCTAACCGTATGATCCTCGAGTTCAAAGAAGTTGAGGACAACAACTTGCTCAGACTTCGGGCCACTATCAATGACAAATTCCTTCCACCCTTTCTGCAGACACAGCCGCCCGTCAACTCCTACACTGTACTTGGCTGGTTTAAGGTATCCATTACCAAGAACAACTTGAAGAATTCCTTTCTTCTTGAGCCGGACATACCTAACAGCTTGTTGAGGAATTTTCTGCAAAAAATAATAAAATTGTTTGAGAACGATACTAGCAGTAAAATTCTCATACTGTGCACGGAGATAGATGAAGTGCACAATAGTCCAACAAGTAGTACAAATAAAAGGCATTTGAATATGCAGTATGGAACTTGCAAATATGCAGTACGCTTTGAACTATCATGCAGTACTAGAGACTAGCTACATGTAGTACACACCATACAAATTGGAAAAAAATGTAGAAATATGTAGTGCTCAGCTAATATATAAGCAGTTCACATATTGTAACCATGTAAACTAAAACATAAGCTACATGCACACAAGCAAAAAAATAAAAACAAGAAATAAGAACACATTGCAGTACACTTCAAAAAACAAAAAAAAAAGTGCGTTCCTAAAATACTAAAAGTTCAGAATGCAATGGAATTATACAAAAAACACAAAGAAAAAATCATATCTAACGAAACATACCATCATGTAGTGAGTCTCCACCTCTGTTGGCGTAAGCTGATGGACAAAAGGACTCGTGCAGCCAAGACCATGCCGAATCAGGGCAGAATAGAACGCAGAAACGTTGATTTGGCACATATCCAATCCTTTCGTGAATACTATACCATATGCAAGCTGCTCGGCTCGCCCAGTTCGGCACAATACCTTCCCACCACGACGAGCACGACGGGCCTGCAAGCAAGTTTAACAATCGCAGTGCATCGGCACACCACAACCATGGCCGCAACAGAAGAGATACGCATAGGGGCCTGGAGCCATCGCAACAAAAACCTAGAAAAGCAAAAAAATAATAATAGGCTGGAGAAAGGAGAGAACTTGCGGCTAGAGGAGAAATGAAATGCAAAGGAAGGGTATAAGTTAGCCTTCATTTATATAAGAGGAATGCAAAAAGGTCAAAACTGAAAATTAAAGGGGACTTAATGGAAATTATGTTCCCAAGAATAAAGGACAATCAATAAAGGCTTATGTTACCAAAGAAAAAGGAACGAAAAAAGGTGTACTTTGACTGCAGCAATTCCCACGAACAAAACTGCAGATCATTAAAAATAATGCTCTTAAAAATTATAATCTACAGACCATTTTATGTGTGCAGTTCTCCAAATTCGTACCAGGAAGTTCACTACATGTGTGGATGAAGTCCAGTACATGCTCAAAATGAAGCAAAAGAGAAGCACTTTCGCGCAGTGCACAAAGCAGAAATTACAGCACCTGATGTAATCCTTAAATGTAAGTCATGCAGTCCGCAGCATTGGCATAGCCAGTCACAACTTTTTGGCACAAAGAAGGATGCACGCAGTGCAAAATATGTACACCTGCAGCACAGGACTATGACGAATGCAGTGCGCATAGGGGCACAAAATCAGTGCACACCCGTCAACTAAGAAAAAAGGATACGTAAGAGGAAAAACAATAAAGAAAAATGATACCAATGCAGTGCACAAAAATGTAGCGCAGAACACGTGCAGTACGGAATGCATGCACATGCAGTACTGAAACTAAATCAATGCAGTGCACGGGTGATCTATAATACCTAAATAGTTCATCCCCACTAACCTATTTCTCTTGACATGCAGCCTATCCAAATCATCATTGTGCCACGTCAGCTTTTTTCCTTAAGATTAGCATAGACGCCCAGCCTACTCTCCTGGGACGAACTGTGTAGCCAAAGTAAATTAGCGATCGCCTCCTCTTCCGTCTTCCCTAACCGATTAGATAGCGTAAGCATTCCATCTTCGTCTCTCATATCATAAAAGTCCATCGCCGTTGCGTCCTTATCCTCTCTCCACTTCGCCTCTTAGTATCCATCCATCTTGATCTCATGTGTTGTTCTCTGCTCAGGCTGCCGGCGGCCTCGCAATGCACCACGCCTCTGCCATCACCTCCTCCTACCGCCCCACGCACCTTGCCGCTGGGTCAGTGGTCGCTGACGATCTATTGTCATGCCACGCCGACGACCTACTGCTGCGGAGGACGGAGTTGCCATGTGGTTGACGGCCTTGCGCAATCCAGATCCTGAGCGCGGTCGCGCTCCTCTGCTCCTCTAGAGTTATTTATTTCCGTTCAAGCAACTCCGGTAAGTTTCATATATGTTGATTCGTTTTGTCATACTCACAAAGAAAATTTGTTGCCATACTCCCGATGCATCATTGGAATTTGGAATCTCATGAGGTTGCTGGTCATCCATTGTTTTTTTATCAAGCAGTTAGATGCTCCCGTGCAGGATCCGCATGATTGCTCGTGACTACAAGTTATTTTCCCACTTCTCTGTTTTAGCTACCTGACAAACAGTCGACAGGTTTGCGAATTATATGAGATATGTTCCTTGATTTTCTTCAGAGCTACGGATCTGTTATGTTTGGTTTATCCCATGATAATGTTTATTTGCTTTGTGAAACAATAAATTGCATCCTCGCTGACCTGTATTGTCATATTTGCACAATCCAGGACTAATGTTCAGTTGTATGGAAAGATTCAGTACATCTAGGACTATGGTCATGAGAAGATTGTTCCTATAGGACCAATGAATATTAAATATATCACTGACCATGTTCTGGCATATTTCACATCCTTGAACTAATGATATTAAAAGAGAAGTATGGTTTCGGTTGTATGGAAAGATTCGATACATCCAACACTACAGTCATGAGAAAATTATCTCTAGAGGACCAATGGATATTTTATATGAATTCCTACAATTGACTTCACATACTTCATAATTTCATACTGTGTATCATCTGACCTTGGTTTTCTTGCGACGTGTGGCAAGGAGAAGATATTTAAAGTGGTTCTTCAAGTGTTTAAACGAAGTACAAGAATATGAGCGTGACATAAATCGTTTGCTGTTTTCTTGAGGAAGGTAGATATATTTGAACTTATCATCAGGCACACATGTTATCTAATGTATGTACTCAGTTTAAGTTTTAACCCTTCTCATAATTTTATTTTTGCAGTTGCTACTCACCTTTGTTCACGAAGTATCATCAGGAGCACATGTTATTTATGGAAATCCTTGATGGGTCATACATCTACATATCTTCCTCTGCTTAATTAAGTATCTTGGTTGTGAATACCAGTAAATTAATCCCTGTGTATTATTGCTCATGTGTTCTGCAACTTGCATATGCTGAGCCAACTTAGTGATAAGCCATTTGCACTTATTGATTCCAAGTCATTAAGGGTATTATTATTTCATACTTAATTAGCTGGCAATGCTCTTCGGCACCTTTCTCATGGGTCACAAGTAAATGTTAATAGGATGTTTCTATTGGCATTCGTATTTCAATGATAGTGTCCATGAAGTTTATTCAAAAGAGTTGGGAATATATTTACTAAGAGTCTCATTTTTATACTGGATGGGAGGACTCCCATCGTAAACTCCATCTTATCCAACATAAGTTCACCACTAGGACATTGCTTTAGTGGCCATGCCATCTCATGCTGCATTTTACCAAGCTTTCCAGTGACATAGTTATTTTAGGCAAATACTTTTGTTGCTAGACATATATAGATATGGTACATTTTATAATTAATTAGTATATGTTACCCTACTATATTGCAAGGATAAACTTGTTCCAGAATACCAATGAAGGATCATAATGACAATGATCAGTATATATGTGAAGTTGGACGCCACATCTCAAATAAACTCAAATCATGTATTTTATGTGTAGTATCTGATTACCTAACTCCATACGATATGCATTTAGTTTTCATTCGCAGACTTTTTTGATATACCTATTGTCCAAAGCATGAACAAAATAACTGAGCATGACTGAGATCCTAAACCACAAATATTGCAATTCTTTATTTTTCATTTGCTCAATGTAGCATATAAATATTCATTTGTAATTTCTTTTTGTTGTAAAATGAATTCCGGTCGCAACACGATAATTGCATCTCGGTGCCTATGTGTGTAAGTACTAAGTACTCATGTTCTTTCAGCCCAACTCTTTGAGACAGAGAAATTCATAGTCACTTCGGCAAAAGTAAACTAGAAAAAGAATTAGTACTCTTCCTGCTCCATATATCATGGTTAGTTTTGCTCTTATTGTTGATATTGGAGCTCCGTCCATTAGTTTTATTCTTTGTGCAAATCATAAATATGCATCTGAAGATTGATAATGGATATACAACAACAATTACACATACTACAAAAATGACTATCTCAAAAAGTCATTTGTATATCACCTTTCATATCGTGTCTAATTTGGAATCACCGTCCTTAGTGTGTTTATATACATTAATTTTTTTGGAAGTCACATTTTATTACTTAATCATATCACTATATTTAGTAGAAGTTATAATTGTATTAAGCTTTGTGTCTGTTGCATTTTTTACTTAAGGTCATATATCTACTATGGAAAAAAGTTTTTCATTTTATTTACTACGACATACAAAGGGCTAAGTATTCTGCAGCAACGCGCGGGGTATCATCTAGTTTACTAAAAAGCAGTTCACGCCCCAGCATTGAAAAAGATACAAAGGAAAAAAATTGACCACCCAAGTGAGTCGGCCCCAGCCAGTCTCGTAGTAGGTCTGCGCCCATAGAAGGCGAGTCGTTCTGAGTCACAATGCATCAGGTCGGTTGCACATGGGCCCACAGGCCAGAGAGCATATAGCTGCGAGCATAGTGTATAAGTGCCCAAATAAGTATCCAGAGGAGTTCGACCGGTATGCCTCGCCAGCGCTTATAAACAGGTCAGACGCGCCTTCCGCGGGCGAGGTGGGACTAAACATTAGGACGCACACACAGCGAACCGGGAACCAAGCCGTGCTCACAGGCCGACTTGGGCCCAAGTGCGTCTCTAAACTACCCAAACACAGGACCAACAAGTCTGACTAAGAAAAAACAATAAGTTCAAAAAGTGGGGGGGGGCACCCCCCCTTTCCCTACCCCTCCCGTACCAGGGACTGCAATAAGTACAGGCAAAAACAAGATGCAATACACGGCTGTAAAAAATGCAGTGCATTAAGTTACGCAATGCAGTGCGGTATGGCAATCCAGTTCCCGATTACCTACACGAATAAATACACGCAAAAACAGTGAAGTACGCACATGTATACACAAGTGCAGTTCTATATTGTAGAAGATACAGTGCAGGACTATATACGAATGCAGTTCATTATCACACAGGATGCATGTATAAACGTAACAAAATGCCCGTTCGCACAGAAAGTGGTGGTTCAAAAAATTTACTGATCAAAAATAAAATAAAACCACCTTAAAAAACCACGTTCGCATACAACCACCCAATCAGAGCAGTTCCATCGCCACAAGCCCACGATCACAGATGCAAAACCAACCCACGATCTGCACAACCGCATCGTCAGCGTGATCATGCAGTTCATCCGACGAGGCCACCCCACCCCGCGCCCTCCCCTTAAATTCAGACCCCTGCAGGAGGCCTTCTCATCCACAACAACACAAGTATCCATTGCGCTGCCACCAAATCGCCCCATATCAACGCAAAAGCACCAAGCCCTGCTACCGACGATGATGTTCACCGACGAGTACAAGGGCGACAAGGCCATGGAGGCGCACGGCAACACCAAGTTGTACGTCATCCACACCAAAGACAAGAAGCAGATGGCGATCTCCCTCGCGCAGTATGAGCGCCACCTCAGCCTCCAGCCCCACAAGATCATCGGCATTGATCTCGAGTACGACAACAACCTTGAAGTGATGCAGAAACCTGCCCTCTACCAGCTCTCCATCGGCAAGAATCACCCAGTGCTGCTCTTCCAAATGAGCGCCTCTGAAAGGTGCACCATCTTCGACAACTTCCTCGTCGACCCTAGGTACACCTTTGCAGGCTTCTCCATCGAGGGCGAGAAAACTAGGCTGGAGCGCGTTAAACTGGAGGTCGCCAACTTTGTCGACATCCAGAAGGAGTGGAGGGTGCCTGAGGCAACCAAGGCGTTGGACTCCCTCGGAGACGTCTCCGGCATGCTCATCGACAACTACTACAACAACATGAAGAAGAAGATCACCGACAACGAGCACAAGCGCTGGGCCACCCTGCCTCTGTCCATGAGGCACATCGAGTACGCGGCAAAGGACGCCTACGTAGTGTACGAGATATAGAACCACATCACCCTCACCCAGGACGGCCTTCGCCGTGCAAAGCTGGAGAAGGAGGAGCCCCCCAAGAAGCGCGCCAAGAGCAGCTGGGGATGGGAAGAGCTTAACTGGTGAAGAAGAAGATGATGCCGACCAGGAGCCAACAATGCCAGCGTTCTTTTAGAATTATCATCAAATTTGCTTTATGTTGTTTGCTTATGTATCGTTAGTTTGCTTGTGTGCTGAACCTAGTTTGCTTGCCATGCACAATCGCTTGTAATGATGAACTTTGATTATGTTAGTTTGCTTTCTGTTCAACTTAGTTTGCTGGTGATGAAATTGTCGTACAGAATGCAAACAGGACGCATGCAGTGCAAGTTGTGTACGAATGCAGTACATAATCTGTCGAATGAAGTCTTAACATACCCAACAAAGCAGTGCACGAACCTAAATTTGAAAAAAAGAATACATAAGAGCAAAAACACAAATAGAAAAACGCAAGCACGTAAATAATTCAATACAGTGCGGAAGTACACGAACGTGCAGCACAGAACCATAATGAATGAAGTACAAGTATGATGTACTAAGCAGTGCACTCCCATACATTGGGGAAAAAAGACTTTATAATAGCACAGACACGGGAACAAAAAATGAGAACTCTACATGCAGTACAGAACCCTGATCAATGCAGTCCACGCCCCAACATGGAAAAAACACCTAAGACAGAAAAATATAAAGAAAAATAATTGACCACCCAGGTGCTACCAGCCCCAGCCAGTCTCGTAATAGGTCTGCGCCCACAGAAGGCGAGTCGTTCTGAGTCACAATGCATGGGGCCAGCCACACATGGGCCCACAAGTCAGAGAGCATACAGCTGCGAGCGTCGTGTATAAGCGCCCAAATAAGTATCCAGAGGAGTTCAACCGGTATGCCTCGCCAGCGCTTATAAACAGGTCTGGCGCGCCTTCCACGGGCGAGGTGGGACTAAACATTAGGATGCACACAACGCATCTGGAACCAGCCGTGCTCACAGGCCGACTTGGGCCCAAATGCGTCTTCACTATCCCAACACAGGGCCAACAAGGCCACTAGGAAAAAACAATAAGTTCAAAAATAAAACATCAGAAAGAAAAATGAGAAACAGTTTTTTAAATGAATAACAACAAACAAAAAAATGTGCATTGGCACCGTAAGAAACTATTAATAAATAAAACACACGAAGCCCGATGTCAACGTATAAATGAAATATGCGACGTACAACAATGCAGTTCTCCACGTGGAAGCACGAAGTATTTTTTTTCTGAATTGCAGTTATCTTCACTCTGTAATGCAGTATGGCTAAAATGAAGAATGCAGCCCTGTTACTTAACCAAAGCAGTCCGACACCCCTACCCACACTACCGTCCATCCACACAAAAGTTGTATTACCACAAAAATCAAGAGAAGAAAGAAAGAACGCCATCAAGAGAAGAAAAGAGAGTACATATGTGTGAATCCTACTGCAGTACACTATGTGGACCTGAGCAGTTCGGTTCTGATAGAAAAGAAGTGCACTGACTTGGACAATTCACCAAAAACACAATCATCACATTTTCTGGCAGTTGCGTCAATACATTGATCTAATCACGAAAAAAGTGGCGACGATGTTCCGGATTTCCAACGCACTAACAGAGCCTCCTCATAGCAGAACCTATATGCAGTTGCCATGTAACTTAAAACAGAGCCCCACCATGCTACCGCCCCGCTCCACCTCTCCCACGTCCTGTACAGGAGAGTAGAGGAGAGTAGAGGAGAGCAGAGGAGAAAACACAACTGCTTCGTCCCCCCAAAAACCCCACTGCATCTTCTTCTCCGCTCCTCCTTTCACTAGCATCTCTCTCTAGAACAAACACCAGAGAGCAGAGGAGAATCATGGCGGCTGCACCTCTGTACAAGCAGCGCCGCAAGTACACCAGGGAGCTCCACGACGTCCACCTCCACGGCAATCACAAGCTCCATGTCCTTTGCACAAGCAAGGGCAAAGACGTGGACAAGATGTTGTCCATGTTCAGGAGGATGCTCAGCGGAATGCCCGTCAAACTAGTCGGCATTGATGTCGAGTACACACACTACGAGAAGCCACAACGGGCAGCAGTGCTACAGCTATGCGTAGAAAAAGAATGCCTTGTCTACCACATCTGTGTAGCTAAAGACAGGTAAGAATAACTATTGCTTGTCAATATTGATTTTAATTTTTTTTCACTGCAATTGCCAAATATTTAAAATTTGGTTCTCATTTTTGAAAAGCATGGCATGTGAATTCATTGACAGTTTTAATCTGGCTCCATGTATGTCACTCATCTGTTCAATTCTTGGATTATATTATCTAGCAATATTGACAGTTTAATTATATTTTCTTCACTACAACATTACCATAAAAACATGTATGAAATTAGGTTCAAGAATACAAGCATACACAAAACATCATTCTTTATGCAATCTATTATCAGATTTACTAGTTATGTTGAACAAACTATTAGCAACTGCTCAATGCACCAGATTCAGATATTCATATTGCAGTTCAGTTTCAGAAAAACACAAAAAACATTGGTAGTTCTAAAGAAATAAACTATATTCACTCTATACAAATATATTGCAGGCCAATGGAACTAGACAAATTCCTCATGAATGATGAGTACACCTTCGCCGGATTCGCTATTGAAGGAGACAAAAGAAAGCTGAAGGTATCTGGTTCGGAGATCAACTCTGACAACTACATTGATATTCAGGTGGAATGGAGAGACCCATACAATAAAAAGAAGTTTGACTCTTTGGCTGATGTTGCCGGCAGGATGATAGACATTCACTACCATGACATGAAGAAAAAAATTAACCGCAAGGAGGACCATACTCTGTGGGGATTTTGCCCGCTGCCAGAAAAGCTTATCAAGTATGCAGCAATAGATGCATTCGCAACATATCAGTCATGGAGAATCATCTACGATGTCATAATGGGACTGGACAGGGCAAAAAGAGAAAAAGAAGCAAAGAAGAAGAAGAACAAGGCTGTAATCCAATACAGCAACTAGAAAAAATCAGGGTTGTGTTTAGTTTCACTTTACTTTAGGCGTTGTGTTGTTCTTTGTTTCATGTATGCAAGATTTTGATGATGTCCGTTGCTTCATATCGAACATTTCTTTTGTAAAAACAATGTCAGTTTGCTTGTGATCAATTGCTTTCGCAGAAATTAGTTTGCATTAGAACAAGTATGTACACAACTTTGAAAAATTTAATGTGTGATACCAAAACATACTATTCACATACAAAACATAATCAAAAACAACATTAAACAAAAAAATTAGGTAATCTAACTACAAACTCATACATAAAAAAGAAAAGATTAATGCAGTTCACAATGGTAAAAAAAGGAGTACACATGTCTCATCATGCAGTCCACAAAATAGTAATTATAAAAAAGAAAAATTAATATTAAGACTTCTAAAAAAATAATCCGTATACCATTCTAAACAAACGTGAATACAGTTCACAGAACAAACATAAGGTAGTTCACGAAGTGTATACATGAAGTGTTGTACATGCATAAATGTAGAACGACAAGGGCCGCAGCAACTTTCGTGTGGTGCCCAACACACAGACTTGCTACACGAAGTGCAGTACTCAAACGTTGGTGCAAGCAGTACAAATGACATCATTTGTACTACAATGAAAATATATATCATCCAACAAAAGAAAAAAATGCTTCAAATAAGGAAAAAAATTGATCACCCAGCTGCAACCAATCCCCGGACATTCTGTTTTTCCATCAAAGGGGACGCACGCAACCCCCGGAGCCACACCCCTACAGACAAGGGGCGACGGGGTATGACGGACTCGCCTACACATGCGGCGCCGCGGCAAGCCGTGTCGCTGCCTGCTCCAGCTCGTTCCAGGCTCGGCCTCGCAGGGGGATGGGGAGGGGGGGTCACAACCCCCCCTCCCCACCCCCTGCTCGGCCTCGCGCTAACGCATGCAGTGCGCTTGGTTGACAGGCG
>NC_041393.1:124260441-124264331 GCF_002162155.2 Triticum dicoccoides
ATGGGGAGGGGGGTCACGATGCCCCCTCCCCACCCCCTTCTCGGCCTCGCGCTAACGAATGATGTGCGCTTGGTTGACAGGCGCAGTGAAGACATTCTATTTTTCCATCCAAGGGGACGCACACAACCCCCGGAGCCACACCCCTAAGATAGACAGGGGGCGATGGGGTATGCACTACAAGAAATATGTCAACTTATGACCTTCTATCAGTGACCCTCGAAGAATTGGTCATAAATTTATGACCATTTCAGACCAATTGGTCAAAAGCTGTTCGGGGGGCTCCAAACCCTAAACCATTGCGACCATTTTGGTCAGAAAGGTCGTAATTTCCTCACACGAAAAGGTCATAAAGCAAACAGCGCTAGTCTGCTGCCATATTTCTAGTTGTTAACGACCAATATAGATGGTCATAGCCTTGTAAATTGTGGTGGGTTGCTATGACTAGGCGCCACCTCATCAGTTTTGCCTATGTGTCATGTCCATGTGGCAGTTTTTGCCCTAGGTTGTGAAGCAACCTATATTTCTATCATTCCCAAAATTCCCAAAAAAACTCATAAATTCTTTGGGTCATATCTTCGTCAAATATGTAAAAACCTTCCTTGCCTAGTTCAAAACTAATTCAAAAATATTCATTTTCCTATTCTGTTCAGAGCAGCACTTTGTGAAGGAAGTACCACTTTGGCATGTCCAAATGGTATCCATTTTCTACAGTGCTTTCCTATGCCCAAATAACAATCCTCCACCAAATGCCAGCTCAATCCATTCATTATTTTGAGCCGAGCTTCAATATTCGTATTTATGTCCAGTGTGGTGGTTTGCAAAGCAAGTACCACCTAGGCTCCTCCTTTTGAGCTGAAAATTTGTGAAGACGGTCTTCTTAGTAACTGATCATCCTCAGCCAAAACTCACCCCCATTAGCCATGTACATTTCCCGTACAGCTAATCAAATACTTGGCTGCTAATTCATGTTTGAGCATCGATTGGTCTCCTCGTGAGAATCCTATGTTGTAATTTTCTTCCTAGCACCAACCTGGGGAGTGACCTACCCAGTAGACATGCCTAGGCCGCCCAGAACACATGGCAACGCCACGGTCACACGGTGACCACGCGGCGGGCATGCGAGTTTACGCGCTCTAGAGTTAGGGCCCTCGGCCACCGCCCAAACCTCGATGTATCGCCACCAAACCATGTATTTATGATTAAATAGGTCCTTATGTAACTAGAAATGATTTTTCGAAAAAATAAATAGCAAACTATGAGGCAGCTACAGTTCAAATTTGACCCGCTTCCAGCTGAATCGGCAGAAATTTGTCTTTTTCACGAGAGGTGGATCAAAAAAATTTAAACCAGACCATTTTGTCAATTGTGCATTAAATATGCCCTAGTATTTTATAAAAATGATTTGGTCCAATTTTGCAACAATTATTTGGTAGTTCCTTCACAAAAAAACCTCCTTTCGGGCACTCGAAAAATGGAAAATGGTTTTTCCATCCAACGAAAATGAAAACTTCCTTAGGCAACATTGTTTGCCATTCCAATATGCACCCTTTTGCACAATATGAGATCATTTGAACAAACTATGCCATGAATGTGGCCATAAGATTGATCATTTGGCTTGAAAGCCATGAATCTTCACGCATGATAGCTCATTTCTGAGAACACTTTTTTAAAATAATTACCGTATTACAAGTTTTTTATTTTTCTTGGGAACTTGGCCACATATAATGACACAATGTGAAGGTTTCCCAATTTTTCGATTTTTTTTTTGAATTTTTTATGCCTGCTTCAAAATGCGGTCAAAACGGCGGACTTGACCGTTCCTAGCTAGTGGTTGAATCTTGGAATTTTTTTGGTGTTTCTCTGATTAAATACATACTTATGTACCTAGAAATGATTTTTGGAAAAAATAAATAGCAAACTATGAGGCAGCTGCAGTTCAAATTTGACCCGCTTCCATCTAAATCGGCGGAAATTTGTCTTTTTCACAAGAGGTGGATAAAAACTTTTTGCACCCAACCATTTTGTCAATTATGCATTAAATATGTCCTAGTATTTTAGAAAAATGATTTGGTCCAATTTTGTAACAATTATTTGGTAGTTCCTTCACAAAAAATCCTCCTTTTGGGCACTCGAAAAATGAAAAATGGTTTTTTCGTCCAAAAAAAATGAAAACTTCCTTAGGCAACATTGTTTGCCATTCCAATATGCACCCTTGTGCACAATATGAGATCATTTGAACAAACTATGCCATGAATGTGGCCACAAGATTGATCATTTGGCTTGAAAGCCACGAATCTTCAGAGATGATAGCTCATTTCTGAGAACACTTTTTTAAAATAATTACTGTATTGCAAGTTTGTTATTTTTCCTGGGAACTTGGTCACATATAATGACACAATGCGAAGGTTTTCCAATTTTTTGATTTTTTTGAATTTTTTATGCATGTTTCAAAATGCGGTCAAAACGGCGGGCTTGACCGTTCCTAGCTAGTGGTTGAATCTTGGAATTTTTTTGGTGTTTCTTTGATTAAATAGATAATTATGTACCTAGAAATGATTTTTGGAAAAAATAAATAGCAAACTATGAGGCAGCTGCAGTTCAAATTTGACCCGCTTCCAACTGAATCGGCGAAAATTTGTCTTTTTCACGAGAGGTGGATAAAAACTTTTTGCACCCACCCATTTTGTCAATTATGCATTAAATATGTCCTAGTATTTTAGAAAAATGATTTGGTCCAATTTTGTAACAATTATTTGGTAGTTTCTTCACAAAAAAACCTCCTTTTGGGCACTCGAAAAATGAAAAATGGTTTTTTCGTCCAAAAAAAATGAAAACTTCCTTAGGCAACATTGTTTGCCATTCCAATATGCACCCTTGTGCACAATATGAGATCATTTGAACAAACTATGCCACGAATGTGGCCACAAGATTGATCATTTGGCTTGAAAGCCATGAATCTTCAGAGATGATAGCTCATTTCTGAGAACACTTTTTTAAAATAATTACCGTATTGCAAGTTTGTTATTTTTCCTGGGAACTTGGTCACATATAATGACACAATGCGAAGGTTTCCCAATTTTTTGATTTTTTTTGAATTTTTTATGCCCGTTTTCATAATGCGGTCAAAACGGCCGGAATGACCGTTCCTAGCTAGTGGTTGAATCTTGGAATTTTATTGGTGTTTCTCTGATTAAATAGGTACTTATGTATCTAGAAATGATTTTTGGAAAAAATAAAGAGCAAACTAGAAGGCAGCTACAGTTCAAATTTGACCCGCTTCCTACTGAATCGACGGAAATTTGTCTTTTTCACCAGAGGTGGATCAAAGCTTCTCACACCCAACCATTTGGTCAATTGTGCATTAAATATGTCCTAGTATTTTAGAAGATTGAGTTGGTACAATTTTGCAATAAATATTTGGTAGGTCCTTCACAAAAAAGCTCATTTCGAACACTCAAAAAATGAAAAAATAATTCAAAAGAACTCATTTCTCATAACTCTTTAAAAAAATATTTATCTTATTTCAATTTATGATTATTCCTGAAAGCAATAGTCAAATTTGCTGACGCAATAAAACATTTTTTTTAATTTTCAGGTCATAATAAAATAGCTAACACGATTTAGCACATAATTTTAGTCGATTATGACCAATTTAAATGGTCAAAATATCATACCTGTATACTGCATTCTGATTGGTCCAGGGGCCTCTCACGCGGATCATGGGTAAATCACCGTCGGATCCCCTGGATCCAACGGCCGGCACCAAACATGGATGTGTCCCCGAAACCCTAGCTCTGTCCCGTGGTCATTTTCCATCCACCCCCCGCCTCCTTTCTTTCACTCGCTCTCTGCTCCTCCTCTCCCCTTCCAGATCCGGCGGAGCTCCTCTC
>NC_041393.1:124264615-124269274 GCF_002162155.2 Triticum dicoccoides
CCTTTCTTTCACTCGCTCTCTGCTCCTCCTCTCCCCTTCCAGATCCGGCAGAGCTCCTCTCGATCCCCTCCCCTTCCAGATCTAACCACCGCACCCATTCTCTCCAGATCCTATCCAAGCCCCCCATCCACCGTCCCCTTCCTCCGCCGTCGATGTTCGCGCTCAAGGCCTCTGCCTCACCCGCCCTCGCCATTGCCTCCTCGGCGGGGTTGCCCTTCTTGGCGTCCGCTTTCGCGGCGTCGAGGGCCGCGCCGCCGCGGCCAGGAGGGTCTCGCTCCGCGGGGCCGCACCAGCGACTTGCTACCCCGCGCCCGCACCAACTCCGGCGCGGCTCCACCCGCTGCTCCCGCCCTGGCACCGGCGCCAAGGCCGTCCCCGCCCACCAGGTCTGGGATCCTGCCGCGGGGTTGGTCGTCAAGGTCCCCGCCATCTCCGAGTTCTTCGTCAAGGTCCCCGCCGTCTCCGAGGCATGGGGCCGGGGGCGTGTGCCAGATCTGCGCCGACGGCCTGGGCACCATGGTGGAAGGCGAGGTCTTCACCACGGTGGAAGGAGGGCATCCAGGCCTGCCTCCTGTGCAAACCGCGTACAAGCATCACCTGGGCGTGAGCAGACCAGTTCCACGCCAACAAGATGAACCTGGGCGATGCTGATGCAGTACGACATCGAGGAGGTGCAGGAGCACTACAACTACCTATGTGAGCACTCGATTCTTCTTCCTGATTCGATTTGGTGTTGATTTGATTGATTCCCGATGCATGATTCTTCTTCTTAGGTACTCTTCTGTTGATGAACTTCCTCCACACCTGCAGGGACAAGAAAACGCTAAAGAAGTGGTTGTTCAGCGACCAGACTGTGGGCTAAGAAAATCCAGCTGAAAGAGAGACGAACACCGTACCTGCCTGAGAAAGATCCTGCCTACAGTGCATGGATGGTAAGATTTGTTTCATGATTCAGTTTTGGGTTAAGTAGTAAGCAGTAGTCTAGTTACAATGCCTCTTCTGAAGAAAGACTTGCAGATATCCATCTTGTGCTGCATGCCCATTGATGCATACCTGTTGTCAGTGCTATCTGTCTTGGCCTTGCATGTGGTATGGTTGCTAGTTCCTTCTACTGGCATCTCCATCTCTCACCACCGCTGCGTAGATAGATTAGCAGGATTAGCTCACTGGAGACTAGTAGAGAGCATACCGATCTCACATTCTCAGATTTGCTGTGTGCACAAACAGATTTTACTTAAAAGCTCCCTGTAACCTTTTGTTTCATTGGTCAAACATGATAGATGCGATGCCGAGGGAGCTCCCCTACACACGTATGCATTCTAATGGTCACATACTCCATAAAATATTTGCATGCATGACAATGCTTACTTAGATTAGAAGCATTCTGTACAAGACAAACTACTATATGCTAGTCTTACTTGCAGTAAACCATCATAATTTAATTTAATTTGGAGGTTACTGGACTGATATTTTGTTTGACAACTACTGCAACTGAAGTTTCAGAAATTTCTTGCAGTACTGAATGTCTTGGTGTTATTCTGAACCATTTGCATTTGCTGTATCTCATTACCAGTGTTCATTCTTCATTGGTCCATGTCCAGGTCCGCCGCCATGCTACAGCCAGGCCACCCAACACACATCGAACTACCGCTGCTCCTCCTCGTCACGTTTGTCTTCTTGCCCGGGAAGAAAGGAAGCGCCAGAGACCAGCCACCAATGGTGGTGCCGCTGGAGTTCCCAGCGGAAGCTCCAGCATCAGCACCAACACACCCTCAACCTCCTCGCCCTCGGATTCGGGCTCTACATTCTTGGATTCCCAAGTGTAAGCCTTCTACTTGTGCATACACAAATGACAAATCTCTGCACTTCTGAATTCTGTTAGTGGGGATAACAATAACATAACAGTATGAATGTGCTATGTAGGTTGCGAAATGCATCGAGATCGGTCTTCAAGTGATCATACTGCTGGTGGCTCTTTCCTAGGTAGTACATGCATCATCAGTCCTATATAGCTGTTGCTCATGTACTCATTTTGTTCTAGGAAAGTGGGAGGGCAGGGCCCCTTGATTTTCTTTTGCTGATTCATATCCCCAATCAGGAATCAGACTAGATTAGAGTTCAGAGATTGATAAAATTGAATTCTCACATATAAAGTTTTAATTGCAAGGATGGGAGGTGGATGCCCGTACGGATCCGGCGTCTCTGACCTCGGCATCCACAAGGAGGATCGGCGACAACCCCTGACCCGTCCGCTGGTGCTGCTGATCCTGCTTGGAAGGACATGCTGCCTCTTCCACGTTGGCTACATGACAGCCATGGTGAGCTCTCTACTCCCTACATCTTACAATAGTTGGCCTGAGATTATAGTTGGGCTAGAAATGAACTTCTTCAGTTCGATTTGTAAGATATAATACCAGTTGAAATCAGTGGATCATGGGTGATATGAGATTCTAACTAAATCCTTAAGTTTGTTTCTTTAACCATATGTGTAACTAAAATCCTGGTTCATTGCATTTTAGCAATGCAAGCTGTACCACGAGTCATTCAACAATTACAGGATATTGTGACTTTCATCGGTACCTACTTGGACACACAAAATATGAGTAGCTACAATTGACTTCTGGTTATATTATGTTGTCAGCTTCATCTGTTCTGATTCTATGATATCTATGGAGACATTGGTTCAGTTAGTTTTTTCTAGTACAACTACCATGAATATCCATGTCTCTTTATACCAGTAAGTTAGTCTGATGCTAGACTAGACGCCTCTTTATGCAAGTTTATTGTCATGTATATTTATATGTATAAAGTCGAATCAAGTAGTAACATGTGAAAAACACTTGCACTGGTGTATGTAAGGAGTCAAGTACATGTTTGTTACAGCAGGGCAGAGTAGATGTTTGTGTTACCATCCATTCCACTGACAACATGTTTCTGTTATTGTGGTGCTTGCTTAACTCACTGCCATCTACATTCTGTTCTTTTTTTATCATCTGTCGAGAAACTATTGTGATGATTTGATGCCCAACTGGTGACTATTTATGTCTTTAGTGTCAATCGATGTTGCATAATCTGATTTGGACACCTAGGTTCTTGCATGGTTCTTAGATTAATTGTTATGTTTTGTTGTTAGCAAATATTGCTTATATTAAGACTATAAACATGTGACTATTCCTCTCATTTATAGGAGTTCTTAAGACATTTGAAGAAGCCCGAAGCCCCAGTCAACAACTTGCTTTATATATTACTGAATTTGTAATGCTAATATTCTTGAGAAATTTGATGTACTGCTGAACATGCTGGGAATTTGATGTATATTTGCTCATTGAACTTGATGTATACTTGCTCGCTGAACTCAGAATATTACTTTTTATTCACTTGAAATTCATTTCTTGACTAAAAGTGGCCAGAAAAAGAAATATATAGCCCAAAAGAAAAATGGCCGAAATGCCTATTGGACCAAATCTATTCGGGCTTTGAAAAAAGGCCTAAAATATATTGGTTGGAACAAAGGCTGAAATTTGAAAAGAAATGGACCATTGAAAGGCCAGGGCCTAGAAAATATGGTCCAGGCCCAAAAAAGAAATGTACAACAAAAGACATCAGTCTAGAGAATCGAATTGTTGGGCCAGGCCCATGTAGCTAGCGAAAATTAACAGAAAAAATACATATTAAAAAGGCCGAATTGTTGGGCTAGGCCCATGTAAAACACCTAATCGGACCGGGCTGAATCTTGTGCAACGTCAGATTGCCATGCTGGATGCCTACGTGGCCTGGGGAGGTTGCTAGTGACCAAAACACCACAGTAGATGTATTTTGGTCATAAATGTTTTCGACCATTCCAGAAGAAAGGTCGCTATAGTCAGTTTACGACGGCCAGCTTTTGACCTTCTGTTTTTGGTCACAAAAAGGTCGTAAATGGAAATTTGTGACCTTTCAGTGACCAATAGTGGTGGTCACAAGTTGACATATTTCTTGTAGTGATGACGGACTCGCCTACGCATGCGGCGCCGCGGCAAGCCACATCGCCGCCTGCTCCGGCTCGTTCCAAGCTCGGCTTCGCAGGGGGGATGGGGAGGGGGGTTATGACCCCCCCCTCCCCACCCCCTTCTCGGCCTGGCACAAACACACGCAGTGCGCTTGGTTGACAGGCGTAGTGCGGACATTCTGTTTTTCCATCAAAGGGGACGCACGCAACCCCGGAGCCACACCCCTAAGATAGACAGGGGGCGACAGGGTATGACGGACTCGCCTACGCATGCGGCGCCGCGGCAAGCCGCGTCATCACCTGCTCCGGCTCGTTCCAGGCTCGACCTCGAAGGGGGATGGGGAGGGAGGGTCACGACCCCCCCTCCCCACCTCCTGCCCGGCCTCGTGCTAACGCAGGCAGTGCGCTTGGTTGACAGGCGCAGTGCAGACATTCTGTTTTTTCATCAAAGGGGACGCACGCAACCCCTGGAGCCACACCGCTAAGATAGACAGGGGGCGACGGGGTATGACAGACTCGCCTACGCATGCGGCGCCGCGGCAAGCCGCGTCGCCGCCTGCTCCGGCTCGTCCCAGGCTCGGCCTCGCAGGGGGATGGGGAGGGGGGTCACGACCTCCCTCCCAACCCCTTGCTCGGCCTTGCGCTAACGCACGCAGTGCGCTTGGTTGACA
>NC_041393.1:124269788-124270771 GCF_002162155.2 Triticum dicoccoides
CGCTAACACACGCAGTGTGCTTGGTTGACAGGTGCAGTGTGAACATTCTGTTTTTCCATCAAAGGGGACGCACGCAACACCAGAGCCACACCCCTAAGATAGACAGGGGGCGACGAGGTATGACGGACTCGCCTATGCATGCGGAGCCGCGGCAAGCCGTGTCGTCTCCTGCTCCGGCTCGTTCCAGGATCAACCTCGCAGGGGGATGGGGAGGGAGGGTCACGACCCCCCTCCCCACCCCCTGCTCGGCCTCGTGCTAACGTAGGAAGTGCGCTTGGTTGACAGATGCAGTGCGGACATTCTAATTTTCCATCAAAGGGGATGCACGCAAGCCCCGGAGCCACACCCCTAAGATAGACAGGGGGCGACGGGGTATGATGGACTCGCCTACGCATGCCACGGCGCCGCCTGCTGTGGCTCGTTCCAGGCTCGGCCTCGCAGGGGGATGGGGAGGGGGGTCACGACCCCCCTCCCCACCCCCTGCTCGGCCTCGCGCTAACGCATGCTGTGCGCTTGGTTGACAGGCGCAGTGCGGACATTCTGTTTTTCCATTAAAGGGGACGCATGCAACCCCCGGAGCCACACCCCTAAGATAGACAGGGGGTGATGGGGTATGACGGACTCGCTTACGCATGCGGCGCCACGGCAAGCCGCGTCGCCGCCTACTCAGGCTCGTTCCAGGCTCGGCCTTGTAGGGGGATGGGGAGGGGGGGTCACGACCCCCCTCCCCACCCCCTGCTCGGCCTCGCGCTAACGCACGCAGTGCGCTTGGTTGACAGGCGCAGTGCGGACATTTTGTTTTTCCATCAAAGGGGACACACGCAACCCCAGAGCCAGACCCCTAAGATAGACAGGGGCGACGGGGTATGACGGACTCGCCTACGCATGCGGCGCCGTGGCAAGCTGCATCGCCGCCTGCTCCGGCTCGTTCCACGCTTAGCCTCGCAGGGGGATGGAGAGGGAGGGTCACGACCCCCCTCCCC
>NC_041393.1:124270894-124271453 GCF_002162155.2 Triticum dicoccoides
CCCCTGATCGGCCTCGCGCTAACGCATGCAGTGCGCTTGGTTGACAGGCGCAGTGCGGACATTCTGTTTTTCCATCAAAGGGGACGCACGCAACCCCAGGAGCTACACCGCTAAGATAGACAGGGGGCGACGGGGTATGACGGACTCGCCTACGCATGCGGCGCCACGGCAAGCCGCGTCACCGCCTGCTCCGGCTCGTTCCAGCCTCGACCTCGTAGGGGGATGGGGAGGGGGGTCACGATCCCCCCTCCCCACCCCCTGCTCGGCCTCGCGCTAAGGCATACAGTGCGCTTGGTTGACAGGCGCAGTGTGGACATTCTGTTTTTCCATCAAAGGGGATGCACGAACCCCCGGAGCCACACCCCTAAGATAGACGGGGGCGACGGGGTATGACGGACTCGCCTACGCATGCCGTGGCGCCGCCTGCTCTGGCTCATTCCAGGCTCGGCCTCGCAGGAGGATGGGGAGGGGGGTCACGACCCTCCCTCCCCACCCCCTGCTTGGCCTCGCTCTAACGCATGTTGTGTGCTTGGTTGACAGGCGCAGTGCGGACATTTTG
>NC_041393.1:124273904-124275153 GCF_002162155.2 Triticum dicoccoides
AGGGGGATGGGGAGGGGGTCACGACCCCCCCTCCCCACCCCCTGCTCGGCCTCATGCTAACGCACGCAGTGCGCTTGGTTGACAGGCGTAGTGCGGACATTCTATTTTTGCATCAGAGGGGACGCACGCAACCCCCGGAGCCACACCCCTATGATAGACAGGGGGCGACGGGGTATGACGGACTCACCTACACATGCCGCGGCGCCGCCTGCTCCAGCTCATTCCAGGCTCAGCCTCATAGGGGGATGGCGAGGGGGGTCATGAGGCACCCTCCCCACCCCCTGCTCGGCCTCGCGCTAACGCATGCGGTGCGCTTGGTTGACAGGCGCAGTGCAGGCATTCTGTTTTTCAATCCAAGGGGACGCACACAACCCCCGGAGCAACACCCCTAAGATAGACAGGGGGCGACGGGGTATGACGGACTCGCCTACGCATGCGGCACCGCGGCAAGCCACATCGCCGCCTGCTCCGGCTCGTCCCAAGCTCGGCCTCACAGGGGGATGGGGAGGAGGGTCACGACCCCCCCTCCCCACCCCCTGCTCGGCCTCGCGCTAACGCATGCAGTGCGCTTGGTTGACAGGCGCAGTGCGGACATTCTGTTTTTCCATCAAAGGGGATGCACGCAACCCCGGAGCCACACCCATAAGATAGACAGGGGGCGACGAGGTATGACGGACTCGCCTACACATGCCACGGTGCCGCCTGCTCCGGCTTGTTCCAGGCTCGGCCTCGTAGGGGGATGGGGAGGGGGGTCACGACGCCCCCTCCCCACCCCCTGCTCGGCCTCGCGCTAACGCATGTTGTGCGCTTGGTTGACACGCGCAGTGCGGACATTCTGTTTTTCCATCCAAGGGGATGCACGCAATCCCCGGAGCCACACCCACAGGGGGCGATGGGGTATGAGGGACTCGCCTATGCATGTGGCGCCGCGGCAAGCCACGTCGCCGCCTGCTCTGGCACGTTCCAGGCTCGGCATCGCAGGGGGATGGGGAGGGGGGTCACGACCCCCCCCCCACCTCCCCACCCCCTTCTCGGCCTCGCGCTAACGCACGCAGTGCGCTTGGTTGACAGGTGCAGTGCGAACATTCTGTTTTTCCATCAAAGGGGACGCACGCAACCCCGGAGCCACACCCCTAAGATAGACAGGAGGCGACGGGGTATGACGGACTCACCTACGCATGCGGAGCCGCAGCAAGCCGGGTCGTCGCCTGCTCTGGCTCATTCCAGGATCGACCTCGCAGGGGTATGG
>NC_041393.1:124275549-124276278 GCF_002162155.2 Triticum dicoccoides
CCTCGCGCTAACGCATGCAGTGTGCTTGGTTGACAGGCGCAGTGCGGACATTCTGTTTTTCCATCAAAGGGGACACACGCAACCCTAGAGCCGGACCCCTAAGATAGACAGGGGCGATGGGGTATGATGGACTCGCCTACGCATGCGGCGCCGTGGCAAGCTGCGTCGCCGCCTGCTCCGGCTCGTACCAGGCTCAGCCTCGCAGGGGGATGGAGAGGGAGGGTCACGACCCCCGTCCCCACCCCCTGATCGGCCTCGCGCTAACGCACGCAGTGCGCTTGGTTGACAGGTGCAGTGCAGATATTTTGTTTTTCCATCAAAGGGGACGCACGCAACCCCGGAGCCACACCCCTAAGATAAACAGGCGGCGACGGGGTATGACGGACTCGCCTACGCATGCGGCACCGCATCAAGCCGCGTCGCCGCCTGCTCTGACTCGTTCCAGGCTCGGCCTCGCAGGGGGATGGGGAGGGGGTCTCGACCTCCCTCCCCTCCCCTGCTCAGCCTCGCGCTAACGCAGGCAGTGCGCTTGGTTGACAGGCGCAGTGCGGACATTCTGTTTTTCCATCAAAGGGACGCACGCAACCCCCGGAGCCACACCCCTAAGATAGACAGGGGGCGACGCGGTATGACGGACTCGCCTACGCATGCGGCGCCGCGGCAAGCCACGTCGCCGCCTGCTCCGGCTCGTTCCAGGCTCGGCCTCGTAGGGGGATGCGGAGGGGGGTC
>NC_041393.1:124277514-124287498 GCF_002162155.2 Triticum dicoccoides
GTACAAACAATAAAAAACCAACTGCAAAACGCAACTTTAGGCAAAATCAATGCGTTTTGTTTGGGCAAAAAAAGCAGTGCGGTATCATAAAGCAATGTAGTTTCGGCATGCACACACATGCAGCGCTGAACTTGAAGACAAAAAATGCAGTGCTTTTTGTTGGACAAAGAAGTTTGGCATCAAATGCGAAGGAGTTTATCGAACACATACCATACATATAAGCGTGACAAATGCCAGTTCACATAGACCGTAGTCGTCAACAAAAAATAAAATTATACACTTATATATACTGTATGAGTTATTGATATAAAATACACATACACATACAAATTCGTCCACATATACTGCTGCATAAAAGAACAAGAAAAAACACAACGACAGAAAAAAAAAAGTCTTTTTCATACATTATCTACCTTAGTCAGCACACACATACACAACATCAAACCCTAGTTATTATCCACGCACAGGCTTTTGCCCCCAGTAGAAAACAGTGCCCCAAATGACTGTTACTGCGTTTGTGACTGCGTCTGCGATTGCGACAGGGAAGTGAGCCCGAGGTCCGCAATCAGTTCACGTAGCTCAAGCGGCATGTCTTCATAACACAACATGTTCGAAGGATTGAACAGCAGCTGGAACATGTACTCCGCCTTCCAATCTTCAATAGCAGGCTAAAAAATAAAAAATAAAAAAATGCAGACCAGTGATTAAATAAAGGTTGTCATAAAGAACAAAAAGTGAAAAAAATTAAAATAATAAAAAAAGTAACAAGAAAAAGAAGAAAACAGAGAAGGTGTTATGTCGGATTTCAAAATTTCCTCAACTAGACATTAGCCGTCATACAACTGTGTCATCCTCAGAACATAGATTCCGCACTCATTTGCTCCCTGTGCTGGCACGACCGGGTAAGAGGGCTTCTCTGCCAATTTAACCCAGTCAGGGTGGTTCTTCAATTTATACATTTTTTCACCATAAATCGCCTTCAGCAGTTGAGTCATCCTCCTCATCTGGCAAAAAAAGGAAGCACAAGGTAAGAATAACACACATCATGGATCAAAGTTGCTATTCAGACGAACCAAAAAAATATATAAGTTGTTCTCGAACGTCTAGACAATTCCTCTTTTAAGTGCACGTGAGAAAAATGCAGTTCTGTCGCGCACATGTTGCAGTGCACTACATAAACAATTGTGGTTCTATGTGTGCTAAAATTTGCATGTGCAGTTTATGAAAAAAATGCAGTAGGAGAAACAAAAAAAAGCTTTACGCTTGGCAAGAAAAAATAACATATCACTTCAGTGCAATCTGCTTTCTAGCCAGGCCTGCGCCACCCTGTCGTGACATCAGGATGGCTAGTGTAATTCCTACTCTCATGGATATCAAGCGTCTGGTGATGTTGGTTCATCGTGTATAAGGAATAATGACCATCCTTGAATCGCGACATCATAATCTATTCGCATAAAAAATGAAATGAAAAGTTCTTTCGACATGTAGCACCAGGACTACTGTTCCAAAAATAACTATAAAAAGAAATGCAACAAACCAGGAAAAATAAATGACAAAAAACAATGAACTTACCAGTTTTGCATCCAACAGGTTTGCGTCGTTGCTCACAAAAAACTTGAACTGGTTAACTGCATCTTCTAAAACAAACGAGCTATGCACAACTGGGAACACAGGATTTCCATCATTATCTCTCGCCACAGAGGTTTCCATTTGAAGAACGTACTGCACACAAAAAAGAACAAAAAAGGACATGAAAAAAAGAATAAACAATGCAAGCAGGCATGGACATGAAAAAGACAGTGCAATAGGAAAGAATGACAGCAAATGTTTACCGTGATAAATAAAGGTGAAAGTAGCACACGTTCACCAGATTGATAAGCTAAACCCAATTCAGGGTCTTCCTTCCAGTACTTGATGACAAAATCCATGAGATACGAATCCATTAAATCTCCTTTGCCAAATGTATCATAGATATAGTTGATATTGTAAGTATTGACATCACCAAAAGGACCATGCACCATAAAGAACGCGTTCCTGCAGTAAACATACACAAATGGGATCAATAAAATTAGAATTAAAATCAAAACACACAAAAAGGATGAAGGGCACACACATCACATAAAACTTACTCGCGATATTTGGTTACAAAATTTTTGCTGAGAACAAGATCCTTTATTTTAATCGCCTCATCAATATATTTGAACTTCGAAGGCTTCAATTTCTCTATAGAGCATCTCAACTTAAAAGCCCTCTCACCTGCCCTCTTGTTCAAAAATACTTCAACCTCAGCCAAAGGAGGAGGATTAATTGCTGCACTCCTAGTCCTAGTGACACGTGCACATGGCGTAACAAAATCATCATCATCAACATCATATACATCATGTGGAGAGCTAGGTCGAGAGACACTTCCACCATCAGGTCCAGACGCCACATTTGTGTTCAAACCATCTCTAGCCAAAGAACCAGAATTATCTGGAGAGATTTCAATGACACAATCCTCCATAACCACCTCAGAACCCTGGGACTCAAACAGTGACATACAGCCTTCATGAAGCCCCCCATGAAAACCTAAAAACGTGTAGAAAAAACATGGAAGCACTCAGCACAAAACACAAAAGCCAAAAAACATGTATACAGAAAAATAGAATGCAGTCTACTTGTATACAAAAATGCAGCCCACTTGTATACAACAATGCAGCACACTTCTCTACATCAATGTAGTCTACTTGTATACAGCAATGCAGCCCACTTATCTACAACAATGCAGCACACTTCTCTACATCAATGCAGTCTACTTGTATACAGCAATGCAGCACACTTCTCTACATCAATGTAGTCTACTTGTATACAGCAATGCAGCCCGCTTGTCTACAGCATTGCAGCACACTAGTCTACATCAATGCAGTGTACTTGTATACAGCAATGCAGCCCACTTGTCTACAGCATTGCAGCACACTAGTCTACATCAATGCAGCCCACACTTGTATACAGCAATGCAGCCCACATATAAAGAACAATGCAGCTCACTTGACCATAAAGAAGCGGAACCAAGCAGTAGACAAAAAATAAATAAAGGGAGGATAAAGAAGTTCAATAAAACAACCTTTATTTGCAAAACTTTGAAGTGATGTTAAATCAAGGCAACACTTCCTCGATGTTAGCTAGCTATAGAGCATGGCCTTTCTGATGTAGCCAATGTGCTCCACCCCAAACTTAGCAACTCGAACACCATCCCATGTCTGCAAGAATTGAAACATATAGAATACACAATCATGCCTGCAATAAAAAGAATAAAAAACATCAGTTTCACAAAAATGAAGTGAAAAAAAACCTGAACAGTATGCCACAGAAGGGCTGTATAGAACGCACCCATTTGGCTGCAATGGGACAATGACATGTTTCAACACAAATCCATCAAGTGTAGGAGGATTTAGCGGCTCATCAGAACTTGAGCTCCCTTCTTTCCATGCACGCTTGATATTTTTAACCATCCTCCTAAAAACACTGACCGCATCAGGGCTGCCAGGTTTGTTGAGGGAGTCAAGAAATTCAAACCGCCTTTCTTTCACATTTAACGCAACTACACAATAATGACCAACACCATCCCTCATATCTGGCGGATCAAAAGTTGCAAAAAGGACCTGTTGGAAGCATGAAAAAATAAATAAAATTATTATAAGAAGAAAAAATAGAACACTATAAAAACAAAACAGACAAAATATAGTTTTCAACACATAAAAACGTCTCTCACCATATCCTTTTTATCAACACGATCCTCGACTTTTGAGGAGACCATCATTTTAACACTCCTGCCTACAGTACCACAATTCCAAATATTTGTCTGCCGAAACAAAACCAAAAATCAAATAGTGCTCAAGCAAAACAGGTCGTCACATGAAATCAGAAAAGAGAATAAAAAATTAAAACAAAAATGTCTGCATTCTTGCACAAATATGGTACGGGACAACCATTGTCGGAGATCCCTTAAACTTATCTACCAGCAAAGAAACCCCAATATCTACAAGCCTTGTAGTGAGCATCCCTTTATCCCAAAAGGATTGACCAACTTCGCCAATACTAATATCACCCATCTCAGTTTTAAAAGCAATCATGTCCCTGAATTTTTCATGAAAAACTGAAACATAAGATACTAAAAAAAATAACAACAAAGAAAAAGGGGTAAATACAAAAATTAGATAATACATATGAACAAAACAAATTCTAAAAAACCATACTTCTTCTTCTTGTCCTTCTGAGCCCTCGTAACAGTAGTGTACAACTCATTGTATCTTTTCAGAAGAGCTGGATCAATGCTCGACGGTGTCACAACAGGAAGTTTGTCATCTGTAATAAAAAAGATGAAGTTCACTTATCCAAACAATGAAGTTTAAATATTAAGATAAGGAAATTCTGCTAGCTATTTTGAAAATCAGAGACAAAAGATCAAGTTTCACTTATCATTAAACATCTAATATAGATACCATAGTAATTAAACAACATGGATGAGAAAAACTTCAAACTGCACTGTTAAAAAAACTCTTGCCTTCAGTGTCAGAGTCTTCAGGCTGCTGTTCTTCAGAGCTGAGCAAAATATTTTCTTGCATAGGTTGCGAAGAATCCACAACAACCTATTTAGACTGGCCTTCTGCAGCAACATCAACATTCTCTGGATTTACAACAGTCTGGTCAACAGCAACGTCCTTAGATACTTCAACTACATGAGGCTCCACTCTCGATACTTCCGGAACATCGTTCGACACCAGACAGACAGGGGAAGCAATAACACTAGCAGCAGGGGCAACATTCTCCAGTGGCTTTTCAATGACAACATCAGAATCTTCATGCCGACTAGTGGGAACAGCATCATGGGATCCTTGAGCTACAGAAGGATCTGCATAGTCAACGGCAACCGATACAGAAGCATCAACACTGCCACGGCCATCAACAGCACAACTGCCCTGATTCAGATCAACGTGAACTTCCCCATTTTCTTCTCCAACCTGTGGAAAGTTTAAAAAACACACAGTAACACAAAAATGAGCGTGGGGATAACTAACACAACAACACACATCACACTTATGTCAAAAGACTGCTGACAACATACACAGAACAACTATAGTCCACATATGCAAAACAACTCCAACACACGTGTGTCAAACACAACTACAACTGCAACCCACATATACGTAAAAAAAGAACTGCAGTTCACTTTGTCAAAATGCTGCAGTTCAGTTATGTTAAATACTGAAGATCACGTATGTAAATCAGTATGGACCGTGCATGCGAAAAGAACTGCAGTTCACTTCTGTTAAACAATGAAGCTCACACATGTAAAACTATTGCAGCTAACATATGTAAAGGAAAATGCGTATGGATGAACATAACAGCGCACATCAAGTTTATAACAAACAACAAAAAATTAGATTACAAGCACTAACAGAAGAAGTAATACAACTATACCTTATCAGCTACAACATCCAGAGGGGACGATGCATCACCCAAGACCTCATCCTTCCCAGAGCCATCGTAGGTCTCTTTATGCACATCACAAGCAGCAACACTAGTCTACGGGCATAGAACAAACCAAAAATGAGAAATAAGATGGTACCGACCAAAAAAGAAAAAACTTCAACTATGCACAAGCAGTACACACTTCACAACAGTGAAGTACAAAAAAACAAAAAAAGGGAAGCAAACAAATTCAAGTTCAAAGAAAAAGGGACGCATGGCAGAACAGACATGGCAGGAGTATTTATACCTGACAAACTCCATCGTCTCTAGTTCCATCGACACCAGAAGATTCCACTCTAGCCTATAACAAAAAAACAAAAATAGTGAGGAGCAGTCAACATAATACACAAAAAAAGAGGTTCAAAGCCGCAAAAAACCTAGAACATACATTGTCAGCGCCAACGCCAGCGTCCTGATGGGTCATTTCATCCAAAATATGCCCAGCATCCTTCTCATACCGACCGCATTTTTCTTCCTGTGAATGTCTCAATTGAGCATACGAAGACCAAACATTTGTCACTGCAATCTTCAGGCTTTCAATCACACCACAATCAAAATTGTGAGCAGCAACAATATCTTCATCTCGTGGGCCATGGCCAACAGGGAAAAAACAAGCAACTGTCCTCAACCTGTCACCAGAGGTTGGCAAATCTTTAGTCAGCTTCAAAAGCTTCAGAAGAAGCTCATCAATCTCCTCGTGTTTTTTGCCGCCAACAAATGTCTGTTTTATAAGAGCTTGTATTATCAAACATCTGTCGAGGCGTGAAACCACGAGTATGCCGCACCTCATCATCACAGGCAGGAAGCTGGCTACAGATAGGCTCATAAAACCTAGCATGAGTGCTAGGCCCCGCATTAGAGCTGCCGTGTACAACTGCAACAGGACGGTTGTACACAATATCACCTGACGCCTTCCACTGCAAAAAAAAAGATAACAGGCAAAGAGAAGTACACATGTGAGTACTAGAAAAGTTCACATTTATAATGGCTGCACATTTTTTAAAAAAATTTGATATTAAAAAAGCAGATGCACTAACCGGCAGCTTCCCAAATTTGTAACTTTCCAAGTAAATCTTTCCCTTCACAAGCACATCCTCATTGTACAATTTCATAAGGTCCTTGGTCGTCAGGTATGACGCACGTGGCGTCAACATGTGCATAACTGAAAATTTGTGAAGCTTCAAGAAGTCAAGATACATAATCAGGGGGACAATGGCACAACCCTCTACACAATTCTGCTTGCTGCCTTCTGTTTGCCACCAAACCACAGCTGCCTGCAACTCATCAACAACAAGCTCACAAAAGTCCATCTGAGCCATAGCCGCATAATCCATGTTCTCTACCATCACAGCAACTCTACCCAAACGAACTGCAGGCCTCGGGCACAGCAAATTCTGGTAAAGTATCAGGAAGAACACCTTCACAGCAAGGTCAACACTCACATAATCATCTTCCTCCACCAACACCTTCAACTTCTCAAGCAAGTCCTTGACACCTATACTTTTTGAACGGTCAAAGCCAAGTTCATCCTTCAGGGCAGTCAACGATTCATCATGACCGCTGGAAGCAGGCATGGGTGCAGTGTGACGTCCCATAGGTAAATCAAAAATGTGATGAACTGCATCACATTTGATTCGAAGAACCCTACCATTCCCAAAGTCCATTACCATGGTGGCAGGGTCAATCACTCCCATAAGATAGCACATAAGAATTCGCGACACATTTTTCTTTACTGTCAGATCAAAGACAACACCAAATCCAGTATCCCTAACACGGCTACAATGTGCCTCTTTCAACAAAGAAGCAGCCTTGCAAACAGTGGGAAGCGACAACCGCACGGTCTTGTTAAATCAAGAATCATCTCCCTCAGGATCATCTTCAGTTGCATTGCTATTACTAGACTTCTTCCTCTGTGTAAAGGGAAATGCAGTCCACATTAGAAGACTAGGCATAAAAAAGAGACATAGAAAATACAGAAAGAATAACAATGAAGGAAACAAATGCAGTGCACCTCAACAAACGTTTGGAGCAGCATCCACCTCCTCGCCAGAGTCACCACCAACATCTTCATCGACATCATCACGGGCACGCTTGGGTAGACTCTTAGATGAACCACAGTCTTTGCGTCTAGAAGGATGAACACCCTTCACATAATCAGCAAGCACAAAGTCATCATCATCAGAGTTGGGACCTGTAGTGACATGTAGTCGTTTGCGCTGAGGATCATCACTTCCACCAGCTTCAGCAGTTCTCTTGCCAAGATTCTTCTTCATTCCAGCAACACGTGGACTCCACTGAGGTGTACCACCTTCCTCAGCAACAGTACTCAACCTCTTCTTCTGCAAAGAAGGCTGCTTCACCTTGCCAAATTTACCACCCTTGGCACCATCTGCAGATCTCCTCTACTTCTCCTTAACCGCAAACTTTTTTGACTCAATTTCAAACCTCAACTTCTTCTTGCTTTGCTTCAACTCATATTGACGAAGCTGTTCCGAGACCATCCAATCCTGTGTAACTTCCTCTGTACCATCAACAGGCTGCGATTGTGTTTCAGACAAGACGGGACGTCTCTGATCAAAGCTCACACCAACATTACCCTCTGCAAAATAATGGCCAATCAATTGAGTAACCTCCTCAAACCCAGGCGCCCCACCATGGAAAACAAACACTGCGTCAAAATGAAGTTTGACTATGCTCGTTAAAAATTGCACAAAAAGAACAAATGCAATACAGTTAGACATATAAATGCAGTGCTCCAACCATAAACTCAAAATAAAAAATAATGCATTGTACAAAAAACTTGAATAAAACAACAATGCAGTTCACACATACATACAGTGGAGTTCACATATACAAATACATGCAGTGCTGCATATACTAAATTCACGATTGTTCGCAACAAAAATGTCGGACTAGATAAAACAAAGCAACACCAATTTGTGCAAACATCAAGCAACCAGCATACCAGAAGGAGGGGCCACACTTATGGGAGAAGATTCAATCGGCGAATTCACTTCATGTACTCCCTCGACACCATGATCCTTACCACCAGGACAAGGAGAGTCAATTGGTGTATCATTATGAGCGCTGCAATCACCTACTAGATTAAAAAAACCAGAAAACAGAAATTACAAAACATCACATGACAAACTAATGCAAACGAACGCTGACAACTAACAGAGCATAAACCAATAGGCAGGATGAATTAGGAAACTAGATAAACATCAAACAAAATAAACAAAGCCTAAAATAAGCACTCCACATACCCTGAACTCCTTCTCCCACTCTGCTCGGCGAAGACATAGCGTTTCCTTGCAGCACAAGGACGAAGTGACAGACATAAGCAACAAAATCGACAAAAATCTCAGGAAACCCTAGATCCACATTGCTACACACAACTATCGACTTCAAAACGAGATAAAATCAACTACCTATGGAAAAATTACACAAGCAAAAAGAGCGACAGCAACTACGAGAATCACAAAACAAGACAAGGGGACGATCAATACCGAGGCCAAGCGGAACGTACCACAAAAAAGTGTGTGGCGACGACGGTGGGAAGGGGGAAGGAGGGGCGGCGACGGTAACAAAAAAGAAAGGGATGCGGGAGCGCAGCGGTAAGGGCTGACGAAGCGGACAGCGACGCGGAATGCAGGAATAAGGACCTCTAGAGGGCGGCGGTTCCCCGGGCGACGGCGGTTGCTGCACGCGACGGCTGTTTTGCTCGAGGGAGAGATGCCTCGGGAGAAACTATAAGAGAGGAGAGGGGATTATTCTTGGTCTCTCTCTCTGACAGCGGAGCGGTGGAATAGCCTGGAAGGGATATGTAGGAGGCCCGCGTGTCGCAAAAAGGTTCACAAAAAACGGCCAGCCCAAAAAAGGCCCGGATAAAATAAGCCAGTCTACATCAAAACGCACACATTACTAAAAAACAAAAAAAATGCACATGATGCAGTTCTCTGTGAAGAATCATGAAGTTTGAACGGTAAAACAAAAATAAAATACATACAGTTCGTCAAAAAAGTTAAAATAAAAAACAACACGCATGTTAAGAAGACGCATCCGAAAAAAAGTCTACCTTCAAATAAGTGCCACACAAAAAAAAGTGCCCCCCTCCCCTCTCCCCCTAAACCTCCCGTACAGTGCAGTAAGCACAGGCAAAAAACAAATGCAGTACGCAGTACTAGAAAAATGCAGTGCATTTTGTTACGCGATGCAGTTCGCTATAGCAATCCAGTTCCGCATTATGTAGATGAATATATACACGGTATAGAACACAGCGATGAAGAAAAACGCGAACACGGAAATAATAAATGCAGTGCGGAAGTACACAAACGTGCAGTACAGGACCATAACCAATGCAGTACAATTGTAATTTGCTAAGCAGTGCAGCCCCATACATTCGAAAAAAAAAGATTACAAAAAAGCAAAAACACGGGAACAAAAATGAGAATTGTACATGCAGTACGGAAT
>NC_041393.1:124289935-124293458 GCF_002162155.2 Triticum dicoccoides
AGTTATGTTAAATACTGAAGATCACGTATGTAAATCAGTATGGACCGTGCATGCGAAAAGAACTGCAGTTCACTTCTGTTAAACAATGAAGCTCACACATGTAAAACTATTGCAGCTAACATATGTAAAGGAAAATGCGTATGGATGAACATAACAGCGCACATCAAGTTTATAACAAACAACAAAAAATTAGATTACAAGCACTAACAGAAGAAGTAATACAACTATACCTTATCAGCTACAACATCCAGAGGGGACGATGCATCACCCAAGACCTCATCCTTCCCAGAGCCATCGTAGGTCTCTTTATGCACATCACAAGCAGCAACACTAGTCTACGGGCATAGAACAAACCAAAAATGAGAAATAAGATGGTACCGACCAAAAAAGAAAAAACTTCAACTATGCACAAGCAGTACACACTTCACAACAGTGAAGTACAAAAAAACAAAAAAAGGGAAGCAAACAAATTCAAGTTCAAAGAAAAAGGGACGCATGGCAGAACAGACATGGCAGGAGTATTTATACCTGACAAACTCCATCGTCTCTAGTTCCATCGACACCAGAAGATTCCACTCTAGCCTATAACAAAAAAACAAAAATAGTGAGGAGCAGTCAACATAATACACAAAAAAAGAGGTTCAAAGCCGCAAAAAACCTAGAACATACATTGTCAGCGCCAACGCCAGCGTCCTGATGGGTCATTTCATCCAAAATATACCCAGCATCCTTCTCATACCGACCGCATTTTTCTTCCTGTGAATGTCTCAATTGAGCATACGAAGACCAAACATTTGTCACTGCAATCTTCAGGCTTTCAATCACACCACAATCAAAATTGTGAGCAGCAACAATATCTTCATCTCGTGGGCCATGGCCAACAGGGAAAAAACAAGCAACTGTCCTCAACCTGTCACCAGAGGTTGGCAAATCTTTAGTCAGCTTCAAAAGCTTCAGAAGAAGCTCATCAATCTCCTCGTGTTTTTTGCCGCCAACAAATGTCTGTTTTATAAGAGCTTGTATTATCAAACATCTGTCGAGGCGTGAAACCACGAGTATGCCGCACCTCATCATCACAGGCAGGAAGCTGGCTACAGATAGGCTCATAAAACCTAGCATGAGTGCTAGGCCCCGCATTAGAGCTGCCGTGTACAACTGCAACAGGACGGTTGTACACAATATCACCTGACGCCTTCCACTGCAAAAAAAAAGATAACAGGCAAAGAGAAGTACACATGTGAGTACTAGAAAAGTTCACATTTATAATGGCTGCACATTTTTTAAAAAAATTTGATATTAAAAAAGCAGATGCACTAACCGGCAGCTTCCCAAATTTGTAACTTTCCAAGTAAATCTTTCCCTTCACAAGCACATCCTCATTGTACAATTTCATAAGGTCCTTGGTCGTCAGGTATGACGCGCGTGGCGTCAACATGTGCATAACTGAAAATTTGTGAAGCTTCAAGCAGTCAAGATACATAATCAGGGGGACAATGGCACAACCCTCTACACAATTCTGCTTGCTGCCTTCTGTTTGCCACCAAACCACAGCTGCCTGCAACTCATCAACAACAAGCTCACAAAAGTCCATCTGAGCCATAGCCGCATAATCCATGTTCTCTACCATCACAGCAACTCTACCCAAACGAACTGCAGGCCTCGGGCACAGCAAATTCTGGTAAAGTATCAGGAAGAACACCTTCACAGCAAGGTCAACACTCACATAATCATCTTCCTCCACCAACACCTTCAACTTCTCAAGCAAGTCCTTGACACCTATACTTTTTGAACGGTCAAAGCCAAGTTCATCCTTCAGGGCAGTCAACGATTCATCATGACCGCTGGAAGCAGGCATGGGTGCAGTGTGACGTCCCATAGGTAAATCAAAAATGTGATGAACTGCATCACATTTGATTCGAAGAACCCTACCATTCCCAAAGTCCATTACCATGGTGGCAGGGTCAATCACTCCCATAAGATAGCACATAAGAATTCGCGACACATTTTTCTTTACTGTCAGATCAAAGACAACACCAAATCCAGTATCCCTAACACGGCTACAATGTGCCTCTTTCAACAAAGAAGCAGCCTTGCAAACAGTGGGAAGCGACAACCGCACGGTCTTGTTAAATCAAGAATCATCTCCCTCAGGATCATCTTCAGTTGCATTGCTATTACTAGACTTCTTCCTCTGTGTAAAGGGAAATGCAGTCCACATTAGAAGACTAGGCATAAAAAAGAGACATAGAAAATACAGAAAGAATAACAATGAAGGAAACAAATGCAGTGCACCTCAACAAACGTTTGGAGCAGCATCCACCTCCTCGCCAGAGTCACCACCAACATCTTCATCGACATCATCACGGGCACGCTTGGGTAGACTCTTAGATGAACCACAGTCTTTGCGTCTAGAAGGATGAACACCCTTCACATAATCAGCAAGCACAAAGTCATCATCATCAGAGTTGGGACCTGTAGTGACATGTAGTCGTTTGCGCTGAGGATCATCACTTCCACCAGCTTCAGCAGTTCTCTTGCCAAGATTCTTCTTCATTCCAGCAACACGTGGACTCCACTGAGGTGTACCACCTTCCTCAGCAACAGTACTCAACCTCTTCTTCTGCAAAGAAGGCTGCTTCACCTTGCCAAATTTACCACCCTTGGCACCATCTGCAGATCTCCTCTACTTCTCCTTAACCGCAAACTTTTTTGACTCAATTTCAAACCTCAACTTCTTCTTGCTTTGCTTCAACTCATATTGACGAAGCTGTTCCGAGACCATCCAATCCTGTGTAACTTCCTCTGTACCATCAACAGGCTGCGATTGTGTTTCAGACAAGACGGGACGTCTCTGATCAAAGCTCACACCAACATTACCCTCTGCAAAATAATGGCCAATCAATTGAGTAACCTCCTCAAACCCAGGCGCCCCACCATGGAAAACAAACACTGCGTCAAAATGAAGTTTGACTATGCTCGTTAAAAATTGCACAAAAAGAACAAATGCAATACAGTTAGACATATAAATGCAGTGCTCCAACCATAAACTCAAAATAAAAAATAATGCATTGTACAAAAAACTTGAATAAAACAACAATGCAGTTCACACATACATACAGTGGAGTTCACATATACAAATACATGCAGTGCTGCATATACTAAATTCACGATTGTTCGCAACAAAAATGTCGGACTAGATAAAACAAAGCAACACCAATTTGTGCAAACATCAAGCAACCAGCATACCAGAAGGAGGGGCCACACTTATGGGAGAAGATTCAATCGGCGAATTCACTTCATGTACTCCCTCGACACCATGATCCTTACCACCAGGACAAGGAGAGTCAATTGGTGTATCATTATGAGCGCTGCAATCACCTACTAGATTAAAAAAACCAGAAAACAGAAATTACAAAACATCACATGACAAACTAATGCAAACGAACGCTGACAACTAACAGAGCATAAACCAATAGGCAGGATGAATTAGGAAACTAGATAAACATCAAACAAAATAAACAAA
>NC_041393.1:124294136-124295656 GCF_002162155.2 Triticum dicoccoides
GCCCAAAAAAGGCCCGGATAAAATAAGCCAGTCTACATCAAAACGCACACATTACTAAAAAACAAAAAAAATGCACATGATGCAGTTCTCTGTGAAGAATCATGAAGTTTGAACGGTAAAACAAAAATAAAATACATACAGTTCGTCAAAAAAGTTAAAATAAAAAACAACACGCATGTTAAGAAGACGCATCCGAAAAAAAGTCTACCTTCAAATAAGTGCCACACAAAAAAAAGTGCCCCCCTCCCCTCTCCCCCTAAACCTCCCGTACAGTGCAGTAAGCACAGGCAAAAAACAAATGCAGTACGCAGTACTAGAAAAATGCAGTGCATTTTGTTACGCGATGCAGTTCGCTATAGCAATCCAGTTCCGCATTATGTAGATGAATATATACACGGTATAGAACACAGCGATGAAGAAAAACGCGAACACGGAAATAATAAATGCAGTGCGGAAGTACACAAACGTGCAGTACAGGACCATAACCAATGCAGTACAATTGTAATTTGCTAAGCAGTGCAGCCCCATACATTCGAAAAAAAAAGATTACAAAAAAGCAAAAACACGGGAACAAAAATGAGAATTGTACATGCAGTACGGAATGAAGTTCACATCCAATACATAACCCTGATCAATGCAGTGCACCGATGATTTACCAAAAAGCACTGCACTCCCCGACATTGAAAAAATACAAAGAAAAAATTGACCACCCAAATGATACCGGCCCCAGCCACACAAAAGTTGACCACGTATATGTGTCTCTAAACTACCCGAACACAGGCCCAACAAGGCCGACTAAGAAAAAATAATAAGTTCAAAAAAGTGGGGGGGGGGGCACCCCCACCCATTTCCCTACCCCTCCCGTACCAGGGACTGCAGTAAGTACATGCAAAAACAAGATGCAGTGCGTGGCGGTAGAAGTATGTAGTGCATTCCATTACGCAATGCAGATCGCCGAAGCCTATAGCAAGGACACGCAAAAAACGATGAAGTACACACATGTATACACAATTGCAGTTCTGATTTGTATGTGATGCAGTGCGGAAGTATAAGCAATGCAGTTATGTTGTCACGCAGTATACATATATAAAACATGACAAAATGCCTGTTCGCATAGAAAAGTGGTGGTTAAAAAAATTTACTGATCAAAAAT
Organism: Triticum dicoccoides; assembly: GCF_002162155.2. NCBI lineage: Eukaryota > Viridiplantae > Streptophyta > Magnoliopsida > Poales > Poaceae > Triticum > Triticum dicoccoides. The sequence goes on from NC_041393.1 coordinate 124,295,290, forward strand.
AAAACAAAACCACCTTAAAAAACCCACGTTCGCATACAACCACCCAATCGGAGCAGTTCCATCGCCACAAGCCCATGATCATAGATGCAAAACCAACCCACGATCTGCACAACCGCATCATCAGCGTGATCGTGCAGTTCATCCGACGAGGCCATTCCACCCCGCGCCCTCCCCTTAAATTCAGACCCCTGCAGGAGGCCTTCTCATCCACAACAACACAAGTATCCATTGCGCTGCCACCAAATCGTCCCATATCAACGCAAAAGCACCAAGCCCTGCTACCGACGATGATGTTCACCGACGAGTACAAGGGCGACAAGGCCGTGGAGGCGCACGGCAACACCAAGTTGCACTTCATCCACACCAA
>NC_041393.1:124295666-124298953 GCF_002162155.2 Triticum dicoccoides
AGTCAAGATACATAATCAGGGGGACAATGGCACAACCCTCTACACAATTCTGCTTGCTGCCTTCTGTTTGCCACCAAACCACAGCTGCCTGCAACTCATCAACAACAAGCTCACAAAAGTCCATCTGAGCCATAGCCGCATAATCCATGTTCTCTACCATCACAGCAACTCTACCCAAACGAACTGCAGGCCTCGGGCACAGCAAATTCTGGTAAAGTATCAGGAAGAACACCTTCACAGCAAGGTCAACACTCACATAATCATCTTCCTCCACCAACACCTTCAACTTCTCAAGCAAGTCCTTGACACCTATACTTTTTGAACGGTCAAAGCCAAGTTCATCCTTCAGGGCAGTCAACGATTCATCATGACCGCTGGAAGCAGGCATGGGTGCAGTGTGACGTCCCATAGGTAAATCAAAAATGTGATGAACTGCATCACATTTGATTCGAAGAACCCTACCATTCCCAAAGTCCATTACCATGGTGGCAGGGTCAATCACTCCCATAAGATAGCACATAAGAATTCGCGACACATTTTTCTTTACTGTCAGATCAAAGACAACACCAAATCCAGTATCCCTAACACGGCTACAATGTGCCTCTTTCAACAAAGAAGCAGCCTTGCAAACAGTGGGAAGCGACAACCGCACGGTCTTGTTAAATCAAGAATCATCTCCCTCAGGATCATCTTCAGTTGCATTGCTATTACTAGACTTCTTCCTCTGTGTAAAGGGAAATGCAGTCCACATTAGAAGACTAGGCATAAAAAAGAGACATAGAAAATACAGAAAGAATAACAATGAAGGAAACAAATGCAGTGCACCTCAACAAACGTTTGGAGCAGCATCCACCTCCTCGCCAGAGTCACCACCAACATCTTCATCGACATCATCACGGGCACGCTTGGGTAGACTCTTAGATGAACCACAGTCTTTGCGTCTAGAAGGATGAACACCCTTCACATAATCAGCAAGCACAAAGTCATCATCATCAGAGTTGGGACCTGTAGTGACATGTAGTCGTTTGCGCTGAGGATCATCACTTCCACCAGCTTCAGCAGTTCTCTTGCCAAGATTCTTCTTCATTCCAGCAACACGTGGACTCCACTGAGGTGTACCACCTTCCTCAGCAACAGTACTCAACCTCTTCTTCTGCAAAGAAGGCTGCTTCACCTTGCCAAATTTACCACCCTTGGCACCATCTGCAGATCTCCTCTACTTCTCCTTAACCGCAAACTTTTTTGACTCAATTTCAAACCTCAACTTCTTCTTGCTTTGCTTCAACTCATATTGACGAAGCTGTTCCGAGACCATCCAATCCTGTGTAACTTCCTCTGTACCATCAACAGGCTGCGATTGTGTTTCAGACAAGACGGGACGTCTCTGATCAAAGCTCACACCAACATTACCCTCTGCAAAATAATGGCCAATCAATTGAGTAACCTCCTCAAACCCAGGCGCCCCACCATGGAAAACAAACACTGCGTCAAAATGAAGTTTGACTATGCTCGTTAAAAATTGCACAAAAAGAACAAATGCAATACAGTTAGACATATAAATGCAGTGCTCCAACCATAAACTCAAAATAAAAAATAATGCATTGTACAAAAAACTTGAATAAAACAACAATGCAGTTCACACATACATACAGTGGAGTTCACATATACAAATACATGCAGTGCTGCATATACTAAATTCACGATTGTTCGCAACAAAAATGTCGGACTAGATAAAACAAAGCAACACCAATTTGTGCAAACATCAAGCAACCAGCATACCAGAAGGAGGGGCCACACTTATGGGAGAAGATTCAATCGGCGAATTCACTTCATGTACTCCCTCGACACCATGATCCTTACCACCAGGACAAGGAGAGTCAATTGGTGTATCATTATGAGCGCTGCAATCACCTACTAGATTAAAAAAACCAGAAAACAGAAATTACAAAACATCACATGACAAACTAATGCAAACGAACGCTGACAACTAACAGAGCATAAACCAATAGGCAGGATGAATTAGGAAACTAGATAAACATCAAACAAAATAAACAAAACCTAAAATAAGCACTCCACATACCCTGAACTCCTTCTCCCACTCTGCTCGGCGAAGACATAGCGTTTCCTTGCAGCACAAGGACGAAGTGACAGACATAAGCAACAAAATCGACAAAAATCTCAGGAAACCCTAGATCCACATTGCTACACACAACTATCGACTTCAAAACGAGATAAAATCAACTACCTATGGAAAAATTACACAAGCAAAAAGAGCGACAGCAACTACGAGAATCACAAAACAAGACAAGGGGACGATCAAGACCGAGGCCAAGCGGAACGTACCACAAAAAAGTGTGTGGCGACGACGGTGGGAAGGGGGAAGGAGGGGCGGCGACGGTAACAAAAAAGAAAGGGATGCGGGAGCGCAGCGGTAAGGGCTGACGAAGCGGACAGCGACGCGGAATGCAGGAATAAGGACCTCTAGAGGGCGGCGGTTCCCCGGGCGACGGCGGTTGCTGCACGCGACGGCTGTTTTGCTCGAGGGAGAGATGCCTCGGGAGAAACTATAAGAGAGGAGAGGGGATTATTCTTGGTCTCTCTCTCTGACAGCGGAGCGGTGGAATAGCCTGGAAGGGATATGTAGGAGGCCCGCGTGTCGCAAAAAGGTTCACAAAAAACGGCCGGCCCAAAAAAGGCCCGGATAAAATAAGCCAGTCTACATCAAAACGCACACATTACTAAAAAACAAAAAAAATGCACATGATGCAGTTCTCTGTGAAGAATCATGAAGTTTGAACGGTAAAACAAAAATAAAATACATACAGTTCGTCAAAAAAGTTAAAATAAAAAACAACACGCATGTTAAGAAGACGCATCCGAAAAAAAGTCTACCTTCAAATAAGTGCCACACAAAAAAAAGTGCCCCCCTCCCCTCTCCCCCTAAACCTCCCGTACAGTGCAGTAAGCACAGGCAAAAAACAAATGCAGTACGCAGTACTAGAAAAATGCAGTGCATTTTGTTACGCGATGCAGTTCGCTATAGCAATCCAGTTCCGCATTATGTAGATGAATATATACACGGTATAGAACACAGCGATGAAGAAAAACGCGAACACGGAAATAATAAATGCAGTGCGGAAGTACACAAACGTGCAGTACAGGACCATAACCAATGCAGTACAATTGTAATTTGCTAAGCAGTGCAGCCCCATACATTCGAAAAAAAAAGATTACAAAAAAGCAAAAACACGGGAACAAAAATGAGAATTGTACATGCAGTACGGAAT
>NC_041393.1:124300173-124313178 GCF_002162155.2 Triticum dicoccoides
CTGGGCCACCCTGCCTCTGTCCATGAGGCACATCGAGTACGCGGAAAAGGATGCCTACGCAGTGTATGAGATATGGAACTGCATCACCCTCACCCAGGACGGCCTTCGTCGTGCAAAGCTGGAGAAGGAGGAGCCCCCCAAGAAGCGCGCCAGGAGTAGCTGGGGATGGGGAGAGCCTAACTGGTGAAGAAGAAGATGGTGTCGGCCAGGTGCCAACAATGCCAGCGTTCTTTTAGAATTATCATCAAATTTGCTCTATGTTGTTTGCTTATGTATCGTTAGTTTGCTTGTGTGCTCAACCTAGTTTGCTTGCCATGCAAAATTGCTTTGTAATGATGAACTTTGATTATGTTAGTTTGCTTTCTGTTCAACTTAGTTTGCTGGTGATGAAATTGTCGTACAGAATACCTGGGATAATTTAATTTTTGTGTTCTGCTATGTATCATTAGATTCGAGCAGTGCACAAAACGAAAAATGAGTTGCAGTGTGCAAACAGGACGCATGCAGTGCAAAATGTGTACGAATGCAGTACAGACTATGTCGAATGAAGTTTCAACATAATCAACAAAGCAGTGCACGAACCTAAATTTGAAAAAAGAATACATAAGAGCAAAAACAGAAACAGAAAAACGCAAACACGTAAATAATCAATGCAGTGCAGAACCATAATCAATGCATTACGCGTATGATTTACTAAGCAGTGCACTCCCATACATTGGAAAAAAAGATTACATAATAGCAAAAACACGGAAACAAAAAAATGACAACTGTACATGCAGTACGTAATGCGTGCACATGTAGTACAGAACCCTGATCAATGCAGTGCATGCCCCGACATTGAAAAAACACCTAAGACACAAAAATACAAAGAAAAAAATTGACCACCCAGGTGCTACCGGCCCCAGCCAGTCTCGTAATAGGACTGCGCCCACAGAAAGCGAATCGTTATGAGTCACAGTGCATGGGGCCGGCCACACATGGGCCCAAGGTCAGAGAGCATACAGCTGCGAGCGCCGTGTATAAGCACCCAAATAAGTAACAAGAGGAGTTCAACACAGTGGCATCGCCACCGCTTATAAACATGTCGGGCGCGCCTTCCGCGGGCGAGGTGGGACTAAACATTAGACCCCACACAGCGCACCGGAAACAACCATTTTCATAGGCCGACTTGGGCCCAATTGCGTCTTCACTACCCGAACACAGGGCCAACAAAAAAAGAGAGGCCACTGAAAATTTAAAAAAAATCCTACATACCATACACAAACACAGGCCCAACCACGCGTTCGTAGTTCGTGGTGATATGACAATGCAATTCGCTATTTTCAAGTAAGCAGCCCTGTTGCTTCTTAAATGCATTCGTGTACACTGAATCGGAACCAATCCACCACCTAACACCAACCACACCATTTATTAGTTCCATTGCTCAGTTGGTTGCATAAAAACTTATCCATTCGTGCTACAAACTGACACAACTCCTCCCCCTGTTCCTCATTTTCTTCAAATCGTAGATCTAGGGTTCATCCCATCCATAGCTCTTCTCTGGAATTCCACTGAACCTGCCATGGATTGTAAGTGCGGGTGCTTGGCAAGGATGGCGCTGGTAGCAGACACATGCATGTATGTAGAAGGTCTAGAGCTCACCAACACTGAGTGGCGCAGCATGCTCGGCTGCCTGATGATACCCAACAGGGGGTTTCGTGCGACATTTCTTCATCGCCTCACAACCGTAGATCTCCACGAAACTTGGGTGTGTTTTTCCCCTCACAATTTTGGACATAATCTAGCCTTCAAATACACATCTGAATATATAGTTCAATCAATTTGTTCAGTAGTGGCAACAAAAATACAAAACAGAATTTGTATTGTTGTTCAGATTTTTTTAGCTATTAAGACTAGATGCTTCCACCTGTCTTTCTTCAGTACCACACTAGGTATCAACACTAGTTAGATCAGAATCCCAACACAAGAACAAAAAAAGGGTCAGTAGATAAGCGTTGCAGTTATCTTAACATGCTGGAGAAGTACACTGTTACTGACATTGCAGTGCAAGCATGTTGCAGTATAATATATATCCCAGTAAAACTAGGAGTCAATTGCGTATATAAGTTTGTTCATACATTGCAACTACTTTAGAAAATAGCAGTCATATGTATGTAACTATTTAAGTAAACATAAATAGATCATACTAAGTATAAAACAAAAACATTTGCTATTTACTTATAAAATACTTTTTCCACCCATTCCAATATGCAGAAACTGCCATCCACAATAAAATTTCATGCTCCGAGTTCAGGGAAGGTTACTTTGGAGACAGAACACAAGAATGGGTATGTAGACATGCAAGCTGACTACCACATCGACTCTGAAGACTGCATCAACATAACTACTGGATGGAAATATTTTGTCTCCCAGAATGGCTTTGAGGCCGGAGAAGTGGCCATGGTGTTTTTCTACAAAGAAGAAGACTCCATCAAGTTTACAATATTTGCACTCTAGGCTGTCTAATATGAAGCAACCAATATTTCTAATGCTTTGGTTATGCTGTATGCTTTTAAAATTATGTCCATCAGACAATTTGAACGATGCATATTTAATGTATGCAACCTCAACTGCCTCATTTTATCATCCTTTTTAGACAAAGTTACTGTTGGCAGTAATGCAGTTCTCTCAACCACGTAGTGTGGTATTAATAATAAAAAAAGCAGCCCTTTGAACAGTAACAATGAAATGCAAAATGGTCGAAACTTTGCAGTTAACATATCATGTTCAAGAACAATTCTCATAGTATGCAGTTCAAAAAAATTCTTATAATAACTATTCAGCTAACAAAAGCGTATAATGGACCATCAACTCTAATAGCAGAACTGAAAATTAACAACACTGCTAATGCAGTACGGAAGTGCATATTATGCAGTCATCTAGAACACAGGATGCAGTTCAAGAAAAGGAGAAATCTCATAAGCAGCCATAACCACTGTAATGCAGCTACAATGAAGTACACTACCAAAGAAAATGCAGTGCACTACAACGTATGCCACGACTACAAAAAAAATTAAAGCAGTAAAACTACAGACACGTGATAGACTAACAGAGGTGTCAATTTCACTCGCAACTCCATAACACACCTAAAAATTGTACAGCCACTAAACTATAGAAAAATACACTGAAAAATTTACAGGGAAGACACGGCAACGGGACGAACAGCATCAGCTTTCATTTCAAGAATGCGATTCAAAAAATGACAATTATACCCAAAATACAATGAATGCAAACCTATAGAAATAGTAATTACAATATTCAAACACGCATGGATGAGCAAAATCAAAAAAATCAACAAGAACAGAGGAGCGGACGAAGCTCACCTGCCGCAACAATCAAAATAACAAAAAATTGAAAACTAACTCATAAAAATTAACAAATTATAGAGTGAACGGACCGATTAAAACGAATGCAACCAAAGAATTCCTACTAAAAAATAACATCCGACCACAAAAAAAACGCATCTGACGCGAACACGAACGAACAGAGAAAGCTCGTTCGCCAAATCCCTCGATTTGCAAGCACTTTAGTAGATTTTCCTATAAATTAGAAAGAATAAAGCTAAAATGACATGCAGACACAAACTGAATCATCCCGCAACACCCGATTCCACACAGAAAATGCGGGCGAAACACCAGAAAATGAAGCAGTTCTCCCGTAAAAGCACTGCAGTGCCCGGCGTCAAGAAGATGCAGTGCACTTGCGTTGAGCGTGCAGTGCGGAAGTGTTATCAGAATAGTTATTCTGCTAATATTAGCAGAATAGTATATATATATATATATATATATATATATATATATATATATATATATATATATATATATATAGGCATGCTAAACTGCGCCTGAGTGTATTTTCCTTATTATGCGCTCCGGCCATCCGACGCGAGCGAAACAACCAATTAAACCCACTTGCGCACCTCGCCTCCTATAGAAGTGGGTGGTAAAAGAATTTACCAGTTTTACTACTGAATACCAAGTGCATTACCATCAAAATATCAACGTAAACCCACTCGTGCACGTCCCCTTCTATTGTAGTGGGTGGTAAAAGAATTATCGGTTTTACTACTGAATACTAAGTGTGTTACTATCCAATTATAAACACCAACTAAATCCATCCATGCACGCCTCCTCTATGTACTAGTCGATGGTAAAAGAATACATTGGGTTTACTATTGAACATTAAGTGGATTACCATCAAATCTCAACACACTAGAAGTAGTAAAAGAGTCTATCACCTTTGCTATAAAACACGAGGTATGTTACTATCAAATCTCATGTTGATTTTGAGTCGTAAAACTTACTATCATTTTGCGGGTTAACCAAGCAAACAAAATTAGACATTCTATTCGAGCATTACTATATGACTTCCTATTTTACGGGCAGACGCAAGGAAGACAAAATGGTTAGTTGTTTTACGGGGCGGATGGTGGTGTATGGCTGCCGGTAACAGAACTAATTACATTACTATACATTCAAGCAATTTTACCATGGCCTTACGAGGCGGAGGAGTTGTCTGTGGCATGTAGTAACCAACTAAATTGCATTACTATCTTTTGTGAGTGGTTTTACCATCATTAGCAATCACTTGTTCGGCCGAGCGGCACATGCTTGGGTGTAGCGGCCGGAGCACATGATTAGGCTTCTGCGCTCTCGCTCACTATAGCGCAACCATATATATATATATATATAGGGCTGGACTATTCTGTTACCCATAACAGAATATTATTCTGTTACCCCCGCCCCCTATAGGGCCCGATCTACTCTGCGCCCCCATCCCCGACCTCCTTCCTCCGCCTGCGTCCACCCCCACCCACCCCAGCCCACGCGCCGCCGCCCGGCTCCTCCCCAGCACGCCGCCGCCCAGATCCTCCCAAGTGTGCCGCCGCCAGGCTCCTCCCCAGCGCGCTGCCGCCAGGATCCTTCGCAGCACGCCGCTGCCCTGCTCCCTCCCAAGTGCGCCGCCGCCCGGCTCCTCCCAAGCATGCCGCCGCCCAGCTCCCCTGGCTCCGGCCGTCGCCCCGCTCCCGGCTCCGGCCGCCGCCGCGCTCGCGTCTCCCCCGGCTCTAGCCGCCGCCCTGCTCCTATCTCCCACGGCTCCGGCCACCGCCCCACTCCCGTGTCTACTAGATCAAGCTGCCACCTCGTCCCCAACTCCTCCCCGACCCCCATCGCTGTCTAGCTCGCCTCCCGCTCAACGCCGGCAAGCCCTCTCGCAACTCATCCTTGCTCCTCCCGAGAGCACGCCAAGACACGCGACAGCCACCCTAGTTCGGACGTAGTAAGTACCTCAGTACGAGTTAAAAACGGTGGTCCGTTCGGAATAAAAGAAATGGCACAAATTCAAATTGTAAAGTTCAAGCAAAAAAAGAAACTCCATGAAAATCCTGCTTAGTAAGTACCTCAGTACAAGTCGTAAAATGAGAGAAGTTCAGAACAACGTTGTCAAAAAATATTGAGTTAAAAAAGAAACAAAACAAACACATTTTATTTTTGCATAAAATATCATTCAGTTCGATGATACAAACCATACAAGTACAGGGGTGACGATATAGTAAACCATTGAAAACTCACGAGAAAAATATTACCCAAAAAACAGAGCAAAGTCTAGTTAGTGAAAATACGCTTAGTACAAACCCATGCAAGCATCAGTACAAGTATCCTTTTTCGGAACCATTCAAAATTACTCTACAAAAAATAGCTCAGTACAAACATACACATATATCAGTACGACTACTCTGTTTTTCAGACGAGAAAACAGCAAGATCCATTATGCCGTATTCTAAATTACTCTTAAACAGTTGCGAAGTAGAGAAAACATTCAACATGACTAAGTTTTGCATTTTCGATAGCTATCCAACGGTATATTATTTGCCATATTTCGACAAACTTTTAAAAAAAATCGCGTTCAAAATCAAATTTGACCGTATTCAAATTCGTTTTTAAACCGTAAGGAATTAGAAAAACATTTCTATACACAAAAGTTGCGCATTTTCCATAGCTTTCCAACGCCGTATCATTTGTGTCAATACGACAAACCGTTTGCAAAAAATCGCGAAAATATGTTTCGTCCAGAATTTCACCGTTTTTCAAATTACTTTTAAATCATATAAAATTAGAAAAAACAATACATATATGGAAGATGCAGATTTTCACCAGCTTTCCAACGCCATATTATTTGCTCAATTCCGACAAACCGTTTGATAACTGAGTCCAAAATACGATTCACATTTTCGGTTTTGAAAAAAATGGTTTTTTCAAAACTGCTCTTAAACCATAAAGATTTTGCAAAAACGTTCAATATACTTGAAATATGGTTGTCAAGAGCTTTCCAACGATATATTACACGCCTCGTTCCGACAAAAAAATTATAAAAAAAAATTGAACTAAAGAAGACGGTGTGTTAAACACAACTGACAGTATCAGTTCAACCGCTTCGAAGACATCAGTACAACCACCTGAAAACGTCAGTTCACAAAGGGTAACCGAATAATATTTTGTTATGCGTAACAGAATAGCCCAGATGTATGTATGTATGTATGTATATATATATATATATATATATATATATATATATATATATATATATATATATATATATATATATATATATATATCAGGATCTTTCCAACACATAGCGCTTGCCAAAGGATAAAGTATAAAAAGGAAAGGTCAAGATCACCATGACTCTTGTATAAGGTAGAAGACAAAAATAAAAGATAGGCCCTTCGCAGAGGGAAGCAGAGGTTGTCATGCGCTTTTATGGTTGGATGCACAAAATCTTAATGCAAAAGAGCGTCACTTTATATTGCCACTTGTGATAGGGACATTTATTGTGCAGTCCGTCACTTTTATTTCTTCCATATCACAAGCTCGTATAAAGCTTATTTTCTCCACACTAATAGATCATACATATTTAGAGAGCATTTTTTATTGCTTGCAACAATGACAACTTACTTGAAGGATCGTACTCAATCCATAGGTAGATATGGTGGACTCTCATGGCAAAATTGGGTTTAGGGATGTTTGGAAGCACAAGTAGTATCTCTACTTGGTGCAAAGAATTTGGCTAGCATGAGGGGGAAAGGCAAGCTCAACATGTTGGATGATCCATGACAATATAATTTATTTCAGATATAAGAAAACATAACTCATTACATTGTCTTCCTTGTCCAACATCAACTTTTTAGCATGTCATATTTTAATGAGTGCTCACAATCATAAAAGATGTCCAAGCTAGTATATTTATATGTGAACACCTCTCTTTCTTTATTACTTCCTATTAATTGCAACAATGACCAAAACTATGTTTGTCAACTCTCAACAACTTTTATTCATCATACCCTTTATATGTGAAGTCATTACTCTCCATAAGATCAATATGATCTTTTTGTTTCTTTTTATTCTTTCTTTTTCTTTTATTCCCTCAAGATCATAGCAAGATAGCAAAGCCCTCGACTCAAAATTAATCTTTATTATATATAGCTCACGGACTCGATTACATAGATAGGGATCAACACAAAAAATTCAAAGCTAGATCATACTAAAGTTTATTCTACTAGATCAAGATATAACCAAAAGGATCGAACAAAGAAAAATGGTAAAGATAGATGTGTGATGGTGATACGATACCGGGGCACCTCCCCCAAGCTTTGCAGTTGCCAAGGGGAGTGCCCATACCCATGTGATTATGTCTCTTTCTTCGGAGGTGGTGATGTGATATTTTTGGCGATGATGCCCCTTAGGATACGGTTCTCTTCCTCGAGCTTATTGATGCCTACTACGCAACCTTCTTCTTGTAGATGTTGTTGGGCCTCCAAGTGCAGAGGTTTGTAGGACAGTAGCAAATTTCCCTCAAGTGGATGACCTAAGGTTTATCAATCCGTGGGAGGCGTAGGATGAAGATGGTCTCTCTCAAACAACCCTACAACCAAATAACAAAGAGTCTCTTGTGTCCCCAACAGACCCAATACAATGGTAAATTATATAGGTGCACTAGTTTGCCGAAGAGATGGCGATACAAGTGCAATATGGATGGTAGGTATAGGTTTTTGTAATCTGAAAATATAAAAACAGCAAGGTAACAAGTAATAAAAGTGAGCGATAACGGTATTGCAATGCTTCGAAACAAGGCCTAGGGTTCATACTTTCACTAGTGCAAGTTCTCTCAACAATAATAACATAATTGGATCATATAACTATCCCTCAACATGCAACAAAGAGTCACTCCAAAGTCACTAATAGCGGAGAACAAACAAAGAGATTATTGTAGGGTACGAAACCACCTCAAAGTTCTTCTTTTTGATCGATCTATTCAAGAGTCAGTAGTAAAATAACACGAAGCTATTCTTTCCGTTCTATCTATCCTAGAGTTCGTACTAGAATAACACCTTAAGACACAACTCAACCAAAACCCTAATGTCACCTAGATACTCCAATGTCACCTCAAGTATCCATGGGTATGATTATACGATATGCATTACACAATCTCAGATTCATCTATTCAACGAACACAAAGAACTTCAAAGAGTGCCCCAAAGTTTCTATCGAAGAATCAAGACGAAAACGTGTGCCAACCCCTATGCATAAGTTCACAAAGTCACTGAACCCGCAAGTTGATCACCAAAACATACATCAAGTAGATCACGTGAATATCCCATTGTCACCACAAATAACCACATGCAAGACATACATCAAGTGTTCTCAAATATTTAAAGACTCAATCCGATAAGATAACTTCAAAGGGAAAACTCAATCCATTACAAGAGAGAAGAGGGGGAGAAACATCATAAGATCCAACTATAATAGCAAAGTTCGCGGTACATCAAGATCGTGCCATATCAAGAACACGAGAGAGAGAGAGAGAGATGAAATACATAGCTACTGGTACATACCCTCAGCCCCGAGGGTGAACTACTCCCTCCTCGTCATGGAGAGAGCCGGAATGATGAAGATGGCCACCGGTGAGGGATCCCCCCTCCGGCAGGGTGCCGGAACAGGGTCCCGATTGGTTTTTGGTGGCTACAAAGGCATGCGGCAGTGGAACTCCCGATCTATTGTGCTCCTGGATGTTTTCGGGGTATATGGATATATATAGGCGAAAGAAGTCGGTCAGGGGAGCCACGAGGGGCCCACAAGGGTAGGGGCATGCCCGGAGGGTAGGGCGCGCCCTGGACCCTCATGGCCACCTCGTTGCTTCCCTGGCGTCTACTCCAAGTCTCCTGGATTGCGTTTGTTCCAAAAATAACTCTCCCGAAGGTTTCATTCCGTTTGGACTCCGTTTGATATTCCTTTTCTGCGAAACACTGAAATAGGCAAAAAAACAGCAATTTGGACTGGGCCTTCGGTTAATAGGTTAGTCCCAAAAATAATATAAAAGTGTATAGTAAAGCCCATAAGCATCCAAAACGGGTAATGTAATAGCATGGAACAATCAAAAATTATAGATACATTGGAGACGTATCAAGCATCCCCAAGCTTAATTCATGCTCGTCCTCAAGTAGGTAAATGATAAAAACAGAATTTTTGATGTGGAATGCTACCAAACATAATTCTCAATGTAATTTTCTTTATTGTGGCATGAATCATCAGATCCAAAAGATTCAAGATAAACGTTCATATTGACATAAAAATAGTAATACTTCAAGCATACTAACAAAGTAATCATGTCTTATCAAAATAACATAGCCAAAGAAAGCTAATCCCTACAAAATCATATAGTTAGGCCATGCTTCATTTTCATCACACAAAATACTCCTATCATGCACAACCCCGGTTTTAGCCAAGCAATTGGTTCATAGTTTTTAACGTGCTTTAGCTTTTTCAACTCTCACGCAATACATGAGCGTAAGCCATGGATATAGCACTATGGGTGGAATGATGATAGGGATTGTGTGGAGAAGACAAAAAAGGAGAAAGTCTCACATTTACTAGGCATATCAACGGGCTATGGAGATGCCCATTAATAGATATCAATGTGAGTGGGTAGGGATTGCCATGCAACGGATGCACTAGAGCTATAAATGTATGAAAGCTCAACAAAAGAAACTAAGTGGGTGTGCATCCAACTCGCTTGCTCATGAAGACCTAGGGAATTTTGAGGAAGCCCATCATTGGAATATACAAGCCAAGTTCTATAATGAAAAATTCCCACTAGTATATGAAAGGGACAACATAGGAGACTCTCTATCATGAACATCATGGTGCTATTTTGAAGCACAAGTGTGGAAAAGGGATAGTAACATTGTCCCTTCTCTCTTTTTCTCTCATTTTTTTCTTTCCTTTTTTTTGATGGGCTTCTTTGGCCTCTTTTTTTATTTGGGCTTCTTTGGCCTCTTTTATTTTTTTGTAAAGTCCGGAGTCTCATCCCGACTTATGGGGGAATCATAGTCTCCATCATCCTTTCCTCACTTGGGACAATGATCTAATAATGAAGATCATCACACTTTTATTTATTTACAACTCAAGAATTACAACTCAGTAATTAGAAAAAAATATGACTCTATGTGAATGCCTCCGGCAGTGTACCGGGATATGCAATGAATCAAGAGTGACATGTATGAAAGAATTATAAAGGTGGCTTTGCCACAAATACGATGCCAACTACATGATTATGCAAAAGCAATATGACAATGATGGAGCATGTCACAATAAACGGAACGGTGGAAAGTTGCATGGCAACATATCTCGGAATGGCTATGGAAATGCCATAATAGGTAGGTATGGTGGTTGTTTTGAGGAAGGTAAATGGTGGGTGTATGATACCGACGAAAGTTATGCGGCATAAGAGAGGCTAGCAATGGTGGAATGGTGAGAGTGCGTATAATCCATGGACTCATATTAGTCATAAAGAACTCATATACTTATTGCAAAAGTTTATTAGCCCTCGAAGCAAAGTACTACTGGGCATGCTCCTAGGGGAAGGGTTGGTAGGAGTTAACCATCGCCGCGATCCCGACCTCCACACATAAGGAAGGTGTCGGAGTAATGGGCCACGGGTAGCCTCACCCGAGTCCCTGGATTTATCAAGACTTTGGGCCAGCTTCGCCTTGCTGTGCCCCAAGATGAAGCTCCGCCCTCCGGGGGCCGGCTAGCTCGATGGCCAGCCACTAGAGGGCGGCCAACCACCAGCCGACGGCACCATGAGCGGTCGGCTCCAGCCAGCCGGCCTCTAGCGAGGACGGCGTCAAGCAGGCGGCCACCTCGCGCCCTCAGAGTTTGTGCCCCCATCAAGAGGATGAGATGGGGCATGGCTACAGTGAAGCCCTCACCCCCGAATCTTGGGTTTAGTGTGGCCACAGTGTCCCGTACAGGCGGAGATCTCCGCACGGCGTGGCACTATTGCCACCTTCCCTTGACGTCACTCTGGGAAGGCGGAGCCCTGTTCCCCACGACGGCTCGGTACAGCCCGCAGCCACTACCGGGCAGTGACATCCCAGGAGACGGCGGACGCCGAACCAATTGGACCAGGGGAGGGCCAGCCTCCAGCAGGCGGCGTCCCCTCCCTTGAAGCAAGCGCACCATTAACCTGATGAGACTAGGTGTGGCTATAGTGATCTCCCACCAGGCGGCGGGACTGTAGCCACACTGAGCTGACCAAGCCCGCGTCATTAGCAGCACGGCTACAGTGAGCAGCCACCGACCAGACCCGCCAGTGGCGAGAGCGTCCTGTCGGCTCCGTACCAGACCAGTTGACGGGGACCACCAGGCGGTGGGCCCCAGTAGTCGGCGGAGAAGCCAGAGGCCGGAGACGCTGACAGCCGGGCCCAGCAGCCGGCTAGATTACCATTGTGCCCCTGGGGGGCAGGCCTATATAAACCCCCTAGGGCACCCATGCAAAGGGTTCCCACCCCATTAGACATAGCCACATTCCTAGAGCAGGAGGGAGCTAGCCTTGCCTCCTCCTACCTCTAGCATACAGCTTAAGGAGCAACTTTGTATCACTTGTACCTTTAGTGATCATGCGGAGACCCCGTAGAGTAGGACTAGGGGTGTTATCTCCTAGGAGAGCCCCGAACCTGGGTAAAGTACGCCGGCGTTCGTGTCTATGCCTCATCCCTCTTCCGGGCACCGGGGACGTTCTACTCGCTCCCACCATGATAAGCCATCCCTTGGCATATGTCGCACCCAACCCCCGACATTTGGCGCCCACCATGGGGCCAGGTGCACCGTCTCCCGCAGATCTGCTCTGGACGGGAACCTTGTTCCTTCCTGGTGAGTGAAGCCAGCCCAGCATGCCCGACGGTGTCAGCCTTGACGCCCTGCACGGCGTGGAGGTCGCCTGCGCAGTGAGCTGCCTTGCTGACCTCGTTGGTGAGGTTCACCTCTCCGATGAGCCAGCCTCCGACGCAGGCACCGGCTGCCCTGAGAGCCGCCTCGTTGGCCTCCTCGACCAGCCTCACGTCACCAGCGAGCCAGCTGTGGACTTGGAATCTGTTGGCTCCACCGACCCGATGATCATCGACTCTGACATGGTGTCGCTTGATGCATTCCCTACCAACATGGTGATCTACGACGAGATGCCTCCTCACGAGCACAGCGGCGGGAGCACCATCATGGAGGTGCTCGTCATCAACAGTGGTGAGCGCTCAGCTGGAGATGCTCGAGACCCACTCGATGCGGCGCTGCGGGACCTGACGGCGCCCATCCCAGAAGACGCGAGTGCTGAGACGCTGGAGGCACGTCGCGTCCAGCTCCTCAAGAGCGCTGGCCGACTAGCCAGCATGCACTAGTAGAAAATGGGGCATTTGTCCCGGTTCGTAAGGGCCTTTAGTCCCGGTTCATGAACCGAGACTAATGGGTCGTTACTAATACCTCCCCCCTTTAGTCCTGGTTTAAACACGAACCAGGACAGATGGTCCTCCACGTGGCCGGTGCGCCGAGCCCAAGCAGGGGGGGCCTTTGGTCCCGGTTGGTGGCACCAACCGGGACCAAAAGGCATCCACGCGTCAGCATTCCAGTGGCTGGG
>NC_041393.1:124313464-124317807 GCF_002162155.2 Triticum dicoccoides
GTGGCTGGGGGTTTTGTTTTTTTTTGAAAGGGGGGGGGGTTGGGGGTTTTGGGGGGTTAATTTAGGTGTTTCATATATTGTGTTAGCTAGCTAATTAATAGAGAGAAGTGTCCTCTCTTATGTCCGTGCTTGGTCGACGCTACGTACTATATATATATATATATAGCCCTCGACACGCTAGCTAGTAAGAAAATGAAGGGAACCATTGAGTACAGAAGTTCGTCATGCATACCGAGAGAAATGATCGATCGACCTCTCCTTCTCCGAGAGATTGGTTGAACAACAAGTTTTCGTATCATGTATCCGACGCTACTGGCTACATACATGTACAATATGTAAGATCTCTCAATTACAGTCCCCTAGCAATTGAAATCAACTTCCACATGGTATTCTCCGGCTTTATTGATGATGTGGTCAAGAAATAATCCTGCCAATTCCTCTTGAATTGCTTTCATACGATCTGGTTCTAGGAGTTCATTCCGCATCTGCCACGTCTAATTTGAAGAAGGGGGTTATTTAATACATATATATGAATGAAACTCAACAGAAATGATGGTGTAATAAAATGAAATTGTGAATATTATTTCTTACGCACTTCATATTGTCTTTGAGAGTAGCCCCGCTTGTTCTTCAAAGTCGCGGTGTGGATGAACTCGCACACGTAGTATCCATAGAAATCATTCCATTGTTCCTGCCACAAGCACTTTACGAGAAATAGAGATCAATCAAACTAATAATGAAGCATTATAAATGGCATTGATGAAAGTATAGCTATAGAATCAACGGGAGATGCGCGCAACTAGCTAGCCAGTAGTGCTTACTTTCGGGTATGTATATTGCAGCTCCTTCGGCAGTCTCGGAGCTTCTGCGGTGAACTGTTTCCAAACCCTGCAAGACAAAGAAAATAATAATTATTACTTGAGATATCAGGAAATGAACAAAAAGTTGCCGATATGCTGTGATAATGATCGATTGAACTTACTTGCTGAGCATTTCAGTCATGTCCGCATAGGTTTTGGGATCTTTCCGCCTTGAGTCTAAGACAGTTACTAGTCCACGCTCAAGCTTAATCTCCAGAAGAATATAGTGGTACCTGCGCACGCATGCATAACTCATCAATTATATTACTATAACCTCACTCGAGTAATAAGGGAAACCGAATATGCACACGACAGTAACACTCACTTGCCGTTGTAAGGAAAGAGTATGGTATCTTTGTTTTGATTTTTGATCAACGATTGTAGCAAGTTGTCCTCGGCCTCTTTGACGTCCTTTTCAACCAGAAATTCATCTATTATATTTGTGTTAATGAACCCAATATCATAAATTTCTTGTTTTTTGCACTCGACGATCTTCAATCTGCATAATATATTGAGGATAATTAATTATAAATACATGCAATGAAAGAGCCGAGCTATATATAGAGACTTAATGACAGAAATAGTACTTACAGGCAGTAGCAAAAGACCATTAATTTATCAAGGGCCTTTTGATTGAAGAACTCGAAGAACTCCTCAAATGGAACAGGCAACAGATCATTTCCAACAAGGTCGTGCTCCTCTTTAATTCTCAGATACAAAGTATTCGTCCCCCAGACTCTCTGCAGGTTTTCATGTACCAAGTATGGAATCTTCGCATCATCGTTGTTAGAGATTTTTCATCTTTGACAAGAGGCTTCCCGTACTCGTATCTGTGTTCCTCCACCTCCATGAAATCAGGAAGTGCATCGTCAGGCAGGTAATCTTGTAGATTGCCATAACCGGCCACCATCCCCGGAACATTAGCGACGATGTTGTCGCTAGACACATTGAGCGGGGGGCACGATTGGTTTGCTTGTTCGCCGAGCTGGTCAATTTTTTTCGCAGCTGCTCGTTCTCTTGCTCTTTGATGTCTCACAGTACTTCCCGACTGCTCCGCTTGGAGATATGTCTGTTCAGTAATGCGCTCATAGTTGGTTCTCAGCGGAGACTTTGCCGGTTTCCTCAGGGCATCGAGAGTGCGCTTTGCTTTCACGGGATCTACCTTCTCCTCCAGAGGTGGATGTCTCTTTGCTTTCACCCCTTCAAACAACTCCTTCACGTGGGTCCGCAAAATCGTATCGTTTTCCTCCTCGGTCCTCTCGTATGGTAACTTCTCTAGAGGCTTGAGAGGTGGACCGTATCTGTATAGCCTCCTGCCTCTGGTTGTGCTGCTAGACGCCGGAGCAGACGGAGCGGCTGCGGCATCTGTCTTCTTTCATGCTTGCTTACGAGGTGAAGGAGAAGGACTACGACGCTTCGGAGCAGCCGGGGCGGTGGCGGGTCTCTTCTGCCCTTGCTGGCGAGGCGGAGAAGGAGGAGGCTGTTGGCTGCTCGGGAGCGCAGGTGCAGGCGGAGAAGGAGGCGGAGTGCCGCCACGCGCCGGAGAAGGAGGCGGAGTGCCGCCACGCGTGCCCTGATCGTCACTCGCCGGAGGAGGAGGCGGTGGAGGAGGCGGAGTGCCCTGACTCGCCGGAGGAGGAGGAGGAGGCGGAGGCGTCCAGTTCGGAAGGTTGATGAGCTCCTTCCGCCATAGGCATGGAGTCTTCAGAGCAGAACCCAGCCTAGTATCCCCTTCACCGGTAGGGTGGTCAAGCAGGAGGTCCTCAAATCCCTCCGTTATTTCATCCACCATCACCTTAGCATATCCTTCTGGAATCGGCTGGCAGTGATAAGTTGTGCTGGGTCCACTAGGATAAACAGAGCCAACAGCCGCCTTGACCTTCAAATTCATCCATCGCGCCATAATGTGGCAATTTTGAGACTCCGTGATATCATCCAAGGGATAGCTGGCAGGAGCCGTCAAGACATGCTCTGGCTGAAGCAGCTCGGTGGAAGCTACGCTGCTTCTCCGCTGAGATGGCGGGGTAGCTTGGAGGGAAGCTTCGGCAGGTCGTTTGCTGTGATCTGCTGCTTCTCGTTCCCCTTCTCGTTCCTCTAGCCCCATTACCCTTTCGTGCAGCGCCTGCAGTTGGCTCTGCTCCAGTTTCTTACTCCTCTCATGGGTTTTGTAACCCCCTGCGTCCGAAAAACCAACCTTCCACGGAATGGAGCCTGGCGTGCCTCGTGTACGCCCAGGGTGCTCAGGATTCCCGAGGGCCATTGTGAGCTCGTCCTTCTCCCTGTCTGTAACGAACGTCCCTCGCTGCGCTGCATCGATATAGTGCCGAAGGTTCTTGACTGGTATTTGCAGTTGCTCGTCCGTCCAATGGCACTTCCCTGATACAGGGTCCAAGGTTCCGCCAGCCTCGAAGAACCAAGTCCGGCAACGGTCTGGCCACTACATTGTCTCTGGTTCGAACCCTTTTTCAAGAAGATCATGCTCAGCCTTGGACCACTTAGACCGGGCTTTGAGGTAGCCACCTGACCCCGTGCGATGGTGAAGCATCTTCTCCGCAGCATTTTGCTTGTTTGTCGCCGACATCTTCTTACTCTTTTCCGATGTCTCGTGGGCCACAAATGCGGGCCAGTGATCTTTGATCTTCTCATATTTGTCGATGAATTCTGGTGTCTTTTTTTTGTCGACAAACTTGTTCAACTCTTTCCTCCACCTCCTGAATAGGGTTGCCATCTTATTAAGAGCACAAGACTTGATTAATTGCTCTTTAACTGGCTTCTCTGGATCCTCCTCTGGCGGTAGGGTGAAATTTGCCTTCAACTGAGTCCAAAGATCTTCTTTCTGCATATCATTGACATAAGACACCTCAGGGTCTTCCTCCTTAGGCTTATACCATTGTTGGATGCTGATCGGGATCTTGTCCCTAACAAGAACCCCGCACTGAGCAGAAAATGTGCGCTTTGTCTGGATGGGTTCAATCGGTTCGCCGTCGGGCGCGATTTCTATGATCTCAAACTTTTCATCCGAGCTCAACTTTTTCTTCGGGCCTCGTCTCCTTACCGAAGTTGTGCTTGATCCGGAGGGCTAGAAATTATAAGGAAGAAAGACGAGAGTAATTAATATGTGTACATATACCAAAACAATGGATGCATCAATTAACTAGTCAGCACGGGCTTAACTAATAAATATATAGCTGGCCGGACTTGGTTCGGTCACCGGAGCAGTCAGCACGGTCTCCTTCTTGTACCTCCATTGTGTCATTGGAGCCATCATGAACATAGTCCTCTTCTTGTACCAGCATTAATGGGCCGAAGCCATCATGAACATAGCCCTCTTCTTCACCCAGTCCTTCCTGACCATCGGTGTCGTTGAGAAATGACGCAACTTCATCACTTCCTTGTGCAATTATGTCCCCCAACATCGCTTCTGTTTCTTCGTCTCGGGAGTGCTCCATAGTTTCTGCAAATATTTACAACATGTCAATTATT
>NC_041393.1:124318642-124397997 GCF_002162155.2 Triticum dicoccoides
ATATATTAGTGGCAAACGTAGAACCAGCTAGCTAATCACAATAAGGAATCATGTTAGTGGCCTCGACGCTGCTTCTCTAGGGTTTGGGGTCGCCTCGACAGAATGCTTCAAGGGTTTGGGGTGGCCTCGACGACAACGCTCTTTTAACTTGGTAAATTTGGGTGGCCTCGAGAGAGTTAATTTGTCGGGTAGGGGCGCGGCGGGAGGGGGTAGGAGACCAACATCGTTTTCTCTCTAGGGTTTGGGTGTCCTCGAGAGTTTTGGTCGAGCGAGAGGGCCGAGGGGGGTGCTGTCGTTGTATAAGTTATCACGGTCGAGAGGGGGTATATATATCGACCGCCCCTCATGTCGAAGTTATCTCGAGGGGGTTATATCGACAACGACGCGACATACATATACATGGGAAAATAATGTTATCGGGGAGGGGGTATCGATACCCCCCCCCTCGTGTTGAAGTTTCTTCTTTCTCCTCTATTCCTTTCTTCTTCTCCTCCTCTTCTTTTTCTTCTTCTCCCTCGAGAAAGGAAAATAAGGAAAAGGAATAAAAGAGGAAGAAGGAAGAAGGAAGAAGAAGAAGAAAAAAAGAAAAAAAAAGAGGAGAAGAAGAAAGGAATAGAGGAGAAGAAGAAAAATAGAAAATTTCTATTTTTTCTTCTTCTCCTCTATTCCTTTCTTCTTCTCCTCTTCTTTTTCTTCTTTTTTCCTCTTCTTATTTATTTCTCCTCTTCTTCCTCTCCTCTTCTTCTCCTTTCTTCCTCTTCTTATTTTCTTTTTTCCTCTCATTCTTTAAGTATTGCTTGTTTAAAAAAATGTTCAAATAGAAAATTTCGAAAAAAACAAAGGTTTTGCCTAATGCATTGTTCATATGAATATACAAACATTTGCATATTCTACAATAATTAATATCACCCAAAAAATCTATGAACAGAAAAAATCCTAACTTTTCTAAAAATCTATCTTTTGCATATATGAAAACATTAATACACATATGAACAAAAAATACATATATGAACAAAAACATGCTCTGAACAATTTTTTTATACATTTTGAACATCTACATACACATAGCCACATACATACACATATACATTATATATATATATATGAACAAAAAAACTAAACTAATAAAAATGAAAAAAACAGAGCCGCATAGCCACATACGTACACATATACATTATATATCTATATATATATATGAACAAAAAAATTAAACTAATAAAAATGAAAAAAACAAAGCTGGGGTGGCGCGGCGGCTCACAGAGGGGGCGGCTAGCGATGATGATGGCGACGGTGGGGGCGGCGAGGGTGCCGGTGCGTGGGGGCGGGACGGGGCAGTGGCTCGGGGCGGCACGCGGTGACGGGGACGGCGGTCTCAGGCGGCACACAGCGACAGGGACGAGTAGGGTGGGCTCAAGGAGGCACGCGGCGACGGGGACGAGGACGGCGCGGGCTCGGGGACGCCGGCAACGAGGACGGCGCGAGCTCGGGGAGGCCGGCGACGAGGACGGCGCGAGCTCGGGGAGGCGACGGCCTTGGCGATGACGGCGGCGACGGCGAGGTCGAGCAGCCTGGCGGCGTCGAGGAGGTCGGCGTCGTCGGGGGCAACTGGCGATGAAATTCTGAATTTTTGCAAAGTGTTTGCTTATATAGCAAAGCCATTGGTCCCGGTTCATGAAACCAACCAGGACTAATGCACCCTTTAGTCCCGGTTGGTGCCACCAGCTGGGACCAAAGACCTCTTTTTCGGCAGCCCAAAGGGCGGGAAGCGGCGGCCTTTGGTACCGGTTGGTGCCACCAACCCGGACCAATGCCCCCCCCCCTTTAGTCCCGCTTGGTGCCACCAACCGGGACCAAAGGCCCCTGTGCTACCCGCATCGGGGCCAAAGTTTAGTCCCACCTCGCTAGTTGAGAGGGGCGCTCAGTGGTTTATAAGCCCCACTGCCGCACCCCTCTCGAGCTCCTCTCCACCGCAGGCTTTCGAGCCTACTTGCTATTGCTTTGCCTGATGGGCCTTCTGGGCCTACTGTTGGCCTGAATCCTGGCCCATAGTAGGGTTTCTAGTCGTATTCAGGCCGTGGGGGCCTAGTAGGAGGCATTTTTTTGGTTTTTTTGTTTTCTTTACTTATTTTTGCTATTTTTATTTTTTTCCAGTTTTTTGTTTTGTTTTCTGCATTATTTATTTTCTTTTGTTTTTTGCTTTATTTTTTAATTCTTTTTGCTTTTAGTTTTAGGAAAATTATAAACCTTCTGTTAGTGCCATTAGTTTTCAAATTTGAAAACACTTTTTTTGTTTTTTTGTTTTCTTTCTTGCTTTATTTATTTTATTTTGTTTCTACTTACAACACAATACTTATTGTTGCTATTTTTAATTATTACGAGGGCCGAACCATAAGACATTAAAGCATTTCAAATGAACTCTGAAAAGGTTGAAAGTTGGCATGGTATCATAAATTGACCCACATAGCATGTGCATGTACAAAACGGACAATGGTATCATACTCGTCAGTTACAAAGTTGGCATGGTATCATCATAATAGTTGCGGGAGAAAGTCTTCACTTTTTCTTCGCTTGTGTCATTTGCTTATTGCGCCGTAACCATGGATAATCTTCATCGTTTATCAGGATGCTGGGGTCAGCCTTGACTTTGAAGGGAGGAATTTCATGAAACTTTTCATAATCTTCAGACATGTCTGTCTTGCCCTCCACTCCCACGATGTCTCTTTTTCCTGAAAGAACTATGTGGCGCTTTGGCTCATCGTATGATGTATTCGCTTCCTTATCTTATCTCTTTCTCGGTTTGGTACACATGTCCTTCACATAGATAACCTGTGCCACATCAGTGACTAGGACGAACGGTTCGTCAGTGTACCCAAGATTTTTCAGATCCACTATTGTCATTCCGTACTGTGGGTCTACCTGTACCCCGCCTCCTAACAGATTGACCCATTTGCACTTAAACAAAGGGACCTTAAAATCATGTATGTAGTCAAGTTCCCATATGCCCACTATGTAACCATAATATGTGTCCTTTCCCCTCTCGGTTGTTGCATCAAAGCGGACACCGCTGTTTTGGTTGGTGCTCTTTTGATCTTGGTCAATCGTGTAAAATGTATTCTCATTTATCTCGTATCCTTTCCAAATCAATACAGTCAAAGATGGTCCCCAGGATAACAAGTACAGCTCATCACAAACAGTGTTGTCACCTCTGAGATGTGCTTCCAACCAACTGCTGAAAGTCCTGATGTGTTCACATGTAATCCAGTCGCCGCACTGCTCCGGGTGTTTGGAGCGCAGATTGTTCTTGTGTTCATCGACATACGGGGTCACCAAGGTAGAGTTCTGTAGAACTCTGTAGTGTGCTTGAGACCAAGAATATCCGTCCCTGCATATTATTGAGTCCCTTCCAAGCATGCCTTTTCTAGTCAGTCTCCCCTCATACCGCGATTTAGGGAGACCTATCTTCTTAAGGCCAGGAATGAAGTCAACACAAAACCCGATGACATCCTCTATTTGATGGCCCATGGAGATGCTTCCTTCTGGCCTAGCGCGGTTACGGACATATTTCTTTAGGACTCCCATGAACCTCTCAAAGGGGTACATATTGTGTAGAAATACGGGGCCCAGGATGACAATCTCATCAACTAGATGAACTAGGACGTGTGTCATGATATTGAAGAAGGATCGTGGGAACACCAGCTTGAAACTGACAAGACATTGCACCACATCACTCCTTAGCCTTGGTATGATTTTTGGATCGATCACCTTCTGAGAGATTGCATTGAGGAATGCACATAGCTTCACAATGGCTAATCGGACGTTTTCTAGTAGAAGCCCCCTCAATGCAACCGGAAGGAGTTGCATCATAATCACGTGGCAGTCATGAGACTTTAGGTTCTGAAACTTTTTCTCTGTGATATTTATTATTCCTTTTATATTCGACGAGAAGCCAGTCGGGACCTTCATACTAAGCAGGCATTCAAAGAAGATTTCCTTCTCTTCTTTGGTAAGAGCATAGCTGGCAGGACCATCATACTGCTTTGGAGCCATGTCGTCTTTTTTGTGCAAACGTTGCAGGTCCTCCCGTGCCTCAGCTGTATCTTTTGTCTTCCCATACATGCCCAAGAAGCCTAGCAGGTTCACGCAAAGGTTCTTCGTCACGTGCATCACATCGATCGAAGAGCGGACCTCTAGGTCTTTCCAGAAGGGTAGGTCCCAAAATATAGATTTCTTCTTCCACATGGGTGCGTGTCCCCCAGCGTCACTCAGAACAGCTAGTCCGCCGGGACCCTTTCCAAATATTACGTGTAAATCATTGACCATAGCAAGTACGTGATCACCGGTATGCATGGCGGGCTTCTTCCGGTGATCTGCCTCGCCTTTGAAATGCTTGCCTTTCTTTCGACATTGATGGTTGGTCGGAAGAAATCGACGATGGCCCAGGTACACATTCTTCCTGCAGCTTGCCAGGTATATACTATTTGTGTCAAGTAAAGAGTGCGTGCATGCGTGGTATCCCTTGTTTGTCTGTCCTGAAAGGTTATTGAGAGCGGGCCAATCATTGATGGTCACGAACAGCAACGCCTTTAGGTAAAATTCCTCCTGTTTGTGCTCATCCCACGTACGTACACCGTTTCCATTCCACGGCTGTAAAAGTTCTTCAACTAATGGCCTTAAGTACACATCAATGTCGTTTCCGGGTTGCTTAGGGCCTTGGATGAGAACTGGCATCATAATGAACTTCCGCTTCATGCACATCCAAGGAGGAAGGTTATACATACATAGAGTCACGGGCCAGGTGCTGTGATTGCTGCTCTGCTCCCCGAAAGGATTAATGCCATCCGCGCATAAAGCAAACCATACGTTCCTTGGCTCACTTGCAAACTTATCCCAGTACTTTCTCTCGATTTTTCTCCACTGCGACCCGTCAGCGGGTGTTCTCAACTTCCCATCTTTCTTACGGTCCTCACTGTGCCATCGCATCAACTTGGCATGCTCTCCGTTTCTGAACAGACGTTTCAACCGTGGTATTATAGGAGCATACCACATCACCTTCACATGAACCCTCTTCCTGGGGGGCTCGCCGTCAACATCACCAGGGTCATCTCGTCTGATCTTATACCGTAATGCACCGCATACCGGGCATGCGTTCAGATCCTTGTACGCAATGCGGCAGAGGATGTAGTCATTAGGGCATGCATGTATCTTCTGCACCTCCAATCCTAGAGGGCATACGACCTTCTTTGCTGCGTATGTACTGTCGGGCAATTCGTTATCCTTTGGAAGCTTCTTATTCAATATTTTCAGTAGCTTCTCAAATCCTTTGTCAGGCACAGCATTCTCTGCCTTCCACTGCAACAATTCCAGTACGGTACCGAGCTTTGTGTTGCCATCTTCGCAATTGGGGTACAACCCTTTTTTGTTGTCCTCTAACATGCGGTCGAACTTCAGCTTCTCCTTTTGACTTTCGCATTGCGTCCTTGCATCAACAATGACCCGGCGGAGATCATCATCATCGGGCACATCGTCTGGTTCCTCTTGATCTTCAGCAGCTTCACCCGTTGCAGCATCATCGTGCACATCGTCTGGTTCCTCTTGATGTTCAGTAGCATCACCGTATTCAGGGGGCACATAGTTGTCATCGTACTCTTCTTCTTCGCCGTCTTCCATCATAACCCCTATTTCTCTGTGCCTCGTCCAAACATTATAGTGTGGCATGAAACCCTTGTAAAGCAGGTGGGTGTGGAGGATTTTCCGGTCAGAGTAAGACTTTGTATTCCCACATATAGGGAATGGACAACACATAAAACCATTCTGCTTGTTTGCCTCAGCCACTTCGAGAAAATCATGCACGCCCTTAATGTACTCGGAGGTGTGTCTTGAACCGTACATCCATTGCCGGTTCATCTGCGTGCATTATATATAATTAAGTGTGTCAAAAATCATTACAGAACATCATGAATAGATAATTAAGTGACCAAATTAATAGAAGTTCATCATCACATTAAAACCAAAGTACATACATAGTTCTCATCTAACAACATAAAGCTCTGCAGAGCATCTAAATTAATTAAACCATACACTGAAACTATGTAAAACATTTCAATGCGAAAACAAATGCGATCATAATCGCAACCAATGTAACAACTGATCCAATGACATAATGATACCAAGCCTTTGTATGAATGGCATATTTTCTAATCTTTCTAATCTTCAAGCGCATTGCATCCATATTGATCTTGTGATCATCGACGACATCCGCAACATGCAACTCCAATATCATCTTCTCCTCCTCAATTTTTCTAATTTTTTCCTTCAACAAATTGTTTTCTTCTTCAACTAAATTTAACCTCTCGACAATAGGGTCGGTAGGAATTTCCGGTTCAACAACCTCCTAGATAAATAAAATCTATGTCACGTTGGTTGGCATAATTGTCATAAACAATGAACGAACCAATAGTTATGAAAAGATAATATATACCACATCCGAATCATAGACAGAACGAGGGCCGACGGGGGCGGATACCAAAACCATCGCACTATATAAGATGCAATAATAAAAGTAAGAAAATTATACAAGTATCTATATAAACATACAAGTAAGAATTTTTTTTTCCTTTCAGAAAGAAGATAAGAACAAGAGGCTCACCACGGTGGTGCCGGCGACGAGATCGGCGCGGGCGATCGACGGCGGTGAAGACGGGGACGGGACGTGACGGACCGCTAAACCTAGACAACTATTGAGGAAATGGAGCTAGGAGGTCGAGCTTGGAGAGGAGAAAGCATAAGTAGTGTGGCTCGGGCATTCCATCGAACACCTCGTGTGCATAGTAGGTGAGCTAGAGCACCACAAAGCTCTCCCCTCGCCGGTCACGAAAAACAGAGGAGTGGGAGTGCTCTGCTCGCGGGCAAGGGGTATATAGAGGCAACTAATTGGTCCCGGTTCGTGGCCAGAACCGGGACTAAAGGGCAGCCTTTGGTCCCGGTTCAAGCCACCAACCGGTACCAATGGTGGTGGGCCAGGAGCGAGGCCCATTGGTCCCGGTTCATCCCACCAACCGGGACCAATAGGTCCAGTCGAACCGGGACCAATGGCCCACGTGGCCCGGCCGGCCCCCGTGGCTCATGAACCGGGTCCAA
The DNA here is from genome assembly GCF_002162155.2 of Triticum dicoccoides. NCBI lineage: Eukaryota > Viridiplantae > Streptophyta > Magnoliopsida > Poales > Poaceae > Triticum > Triticum dicoccoides. Next base: position 124,325,780 of record NC_041393.1, read on the forward strand.
TGCCCCCACTAGTCCCGGTTCTAGATTGAACCGGGACTAATGGGTTGGCCCGGCCTGGACCATTGCCCCCTTTTCTACTAGTGATGAGACGCCTTTCGGATGCCTATCGGCGCGAGATGGACCGAGCAGTCGGCGGCATGCCGGCCCCTGAGGGGCCTAGCCGCATTGGCCCTATCCAGCAGCGTGGCATGACCATCGCCAGCAAGTTTGGGGCAGAACGCCCCGTCTACGCCACGCCTGCAGAGAACATCCGGGCCCCCCCAGGCGGTGACGGACAAACTGGCCAAGTACGAGGGCGACGAGCATCTCCACATGACGGAGCGAGTCTAGCAACTCATAGACGCGCCAGCTGCGTTGCACGAAGCCGGCTGCAGTGCTGAAGTGCCCGCTCCGCGAAACAAAGAGCCGCCCCTTCACCAAGACCACGGCGCGACATCCCGGACGCTGACTAGCGGCGCCCACGGAAGGCAAGGCAACGAGCTGGCGCTAGCCGAAGCCGGACTCGCCTTTCCATCGAGCATGACGAAGACGGCCGCCCTCGAGTGGTGGAGCGCCGAGGCGATCCTCCGCCTCCTCCGCCTCGTGGAGCAAGACATCCCACTCCACCGCCTATCACGCACCCAACACTCGGCGACCGCCTTGGCCGCCGAGAGGGAGTCATAGAAAATGATGCCCGCCATCGGATCGACCACCTCAACCGATCCCTGGCGCTAGAAGAAGAGGATGCACTGGGCCCGCCCTGTTTCGGCCCACGAATCCGAGATGAACCCTTTCCCAAAGGGTTCACCCTCCCGCGAGATACGCCCAAATACACCGGCTCTCTGAAGCCGGAGGATTGGCTGGTTATACGTCTCTGTCGTATCTATAATTTTTTATTGTTCCATGCCCATATTATTCAACTTTCATATACTTTTGGCAACTTTTTATACTATTTTTTGGGACTAACATATTGATCCAGTGCCAAGTGCCAGTTCCTGTCTGTTGCATGTTTTTTGTTTTGCAGAAACCCAATATCAAACGGAATCCAAACGGGATAAAAATGGACGGAGATTTTTTTTGGAATATTTATGATTTTCGGGAAGTAAAATCAATGCGAGATGGTGTCCGAGGTCGTCACGAGCTAGGGGCACTCCCTACCCCCCCCCCCCAGGCGCGCCCCTGACCCTCGTGGTCCACCCGTAAGGCGGTTGATGCTCTTCTTTTGGCGCAAGAAAGATAATTTTATGAGAAAGATCTGGGCGAAAGATTCAACCCAATCGGAGTTACGTATCTCCAGATATAAAGGAAACTGTGAAGTGGTAGAATCAGGGAACGCAGAAACAGAGAGATAGATCCAATCTCGGAGGGGCTCTCGCCCCTCCCAAGCCATGGGAGCCAAGTACCAGAGGGGAAACCCTTCTCCCATCTAGGGAGGAGGTCAAGGAAGAAGAAGAAGAAGAATAAGGGGGGCCCTCTCCCCCTTGCTTCCGGTGGCGCCCGAGCACTGCCGGGGGCCATCATCATCACCGCGATCTTCACCAACACCGCCGCCATCTTCACCAACATCTCCATCACCTTCCCCCTTCTATCTACAGCGGTCCACTCTCCCGCAACCCGCTGTACCCTCTACTTGAACATGGTGCTTTATGCTTCATATTATTATCCAATGATGTGTTGCCATCCTATGATGTTTGAGTAGATTTCCATTGTCCTATCGGTGATTGATGAATTTCTATGATTGGTTTGAGTTGCATGTTTTATTATTGGTGCTGTCCTATTGTGCCCTCCGTGTCGTGCAAGCGTGAGGGATTCCCGCTGTAGGGTTTGCAATATGTTTATGATTTGCTTATGGTGGGTGGCGTGAGTGACAGAAGCACAGACCCGAGTAAGTAGGTTGTTTGCATATGGGATAAAAGGGGACTTGATGCTTTAATGCTATGGTTGGGTTTTACCTTAATGAATCTTTAGTAGTTGCGGATGCTTGCTAGAGTTCCAATCGTAAGTGCATATGATCCAAGTAGAGAAAGTATGTTAGCTTATGCCTCTCCCTCAAATAGAATTGCAATAGTGATTACCGGTCTAGTAATATAGTCAGTTGCCTAGGGACAATTCCACAACTCCTACCACCACCTTTCCACACTCGCTATATTTACTTTAGTTGTGTTTTTATCTAAGCAGCCCCTAGTCTTTATTTACTCGCTCTTTATTATCTTGCAAACCTATCCGTCACACCTACAAAGTATTTCTAGTTTCATACTTGTTCTAGGTAAAGCGAACGTCAAGCGTGGGTAGAGTTGTATCGGTGGTCGATAGAACATGATGGAATATTTATTCTACCTTTAGCTCCTCGTTGGGTTCGACACTCTTACTTATCGAAAACTGTTGCGATCACGTATACTTGCGGGTTATCAAGACCTTTTTCTGGCGCCGTTGCCGGGGAGTCATAGCGTGGGTGAATATTATCGTGTGTGCTTGTTTGCTTTATCACTAAGTAATTTTTATTTGCTGTTCTTAGTTGTTTTCTATCTTTAGCTATGGGTAGGAAACGCAAAATACCAAAAAAAAATTAGTTGGACCTACTGCTCCAATGGTTGAAGAACCACTCAAAATCTATCACACTACTGAAGCTTATTACTTGGATCATCTTTGATCCCTATGTGCTCATGTTGAAACCCCAACTAGCTTAGTTGAGGGGAAATCTTTAGATGAGCATGCTTGTTATGTGCGACACCGTATATCTGTAAAAGGGAAAGTATTATGGGGTCAAATTCAACGTTTACAATGCTATGCTTGGAATTTATGTTGGGAATATGATTTTACTTGTTGTTCTGAAAACCCTAAAAAACACCTTCCCTACCAATGTGAGTTTATTGATAATGGGACCTTATCTTCGTATGCTAAGGGTGTTTATAGTTACTATGATGTTCAACAAATTGAAGAATTTGTTGCTTTTAAGGGTGCTTTTGAAAGTGCTTCTTTGATTGAAAAGTATGATGCTACTCTTTCCAAATCTAAAAATTTTGCCATACTTGAATATTGCTATGAGAATTATGCTTCTAATGCCTATGTTAAACAATTTATTGAGGAAGTCTCCGCTGTCCAAGAAGAGACTAATATTTTGCAGGAAGCTATGGAAGAAGAAATTGATGAAACTGTGAGCTCATTGGATGAAAAAGATGATGAGAAGAGCAAAGAATAAAAGGAGGAAGAGCGGATTGATCACCCGTGCCCACCTTCTAATGAGAGTAACTCTTCAACTCATACATTGTATAATTCCCCTTCGTGCTTACCGAAGGATGACTGCTATGATGATTGCTATGATCCCAATGATTCTTTTGAAATATCCCTTTTTGATGATGCTTGCTATGCTATGGCCAAGATGCCAATATGAATGATGCTTATGGAGATGAACTTGCTATAGTTCCTTATGTTAAACATGAAATTGTCGCTATTGCACCTACGCATGATAGTCCTATTATCTTTTTGAATTCTCCAAACTACACTTTATCGGAGAAGTTTGTGCTTATGAAGGATTATATTGATGGGTTGCCTTTTACCGTTGCACATGATAATTTTGATAGATATAATATGCATGTGCTTGCTGCTCCTACTTGCAATTATTATGAGAGAGGAACTATATCTCCACCTCTCTATGTTTCCAATACGACAGAATTGCAAGAAACTGCTTATACTATGCATTGGCCTTTACTATGTGTGCATGAATTGTTCTCTTATGACATGCCGATGCATAGGAAGAGAGTTAAACTTCGTTGTTGCATGATATATGTTACTTTGTGCTCACTATTAAATTACAAATCATTGTTAATTAAAATTGGCTTTGATATACCTTGGGATCCGGGTGGATTCATTACTTGAGCACTATATGCCTAGCTTAATGGCTTTAAAGAAAGCGCTGCCAGGGAAACAACCCGGAAGTTTTAGAGAGTCATTTATTTCTTTTGAGTGCTTTCATATAGTTTAAAAACAAAAAAATAAAGAGGGGAACCTAAAAACTTTTCAAAAAGGAAAGTGAAAGTGAGAAAGACAAGCATTGTTGAAGTGGGAGCTAGCCTTGAACTTTGTTCATGCTCACGGAAACTTTGTGAATCTTGATTAAAGAAAAATTTCAACAAAAATAGTTATCCCCTTGTACAATTCCATTATATTATAAAAAATAATGTGCCAAGGTTTGCCTTAGGATGTTTACAATGCTTGTTGGTTTATACGGTCCAGGACAGAAACTTTGGCTGTAGTACACGATTTTACATTTTTAACTGGATGACTGTCTTTCTATACAACTTGTTTATTTTTCCTAATTTTTGTAGAATTTTTGGGGTAACAGAAGTATGGTGGATGTTCAGATTGCTACAGACTGTTCTGTTTTGACAGATTCTGTTTTTGATGCATAGTTTGCTTGTTTTGATGAATCTATCAATTTATATCAGTGGATTAAGCCATGAAAAATTTATATTACAATATACACAATGCAAAAACAAAATATGAATTGGTTTTCTACAGTATTTAGAGTGGTGATTTGCTTTATTATACTAACGGATCTTACCGAGTTTTCTGTTGAAGTTATGTGTGGATGTAGTGTCTAATCGAGGATGTTTCGATGTGAGAAGAAGGACGAGAGGCAAGAGATCAAGCTTGGGGATGCCCGAGGCAGCCCAAGTAAATATTCAAGGAGACTCAAGCATCTAAGCTTGGGAATTCTGGGGAGGCATCCCCTCTTTCTTCAACAAGTATCGGTATGTTTTCGAATTCATTTCGTTCGTGCATTATGTGCAAGTCTTGGAGCGTCTTTTGCAATTAGGTTTTTATTTTTCTTTTATGCACCATGCTGGTATGAGATAGTCCTTGGTTGATTTATAGAATTATCATTGCACTTCACTTAAATCTTTTGAGTATGGCTTTATAGAATGCTTCATGTACTTCACTTATATCATTTGAAGTTGGATTGCCTGTTTCTCTTTACATAGAAAACCGCCATTTGTAGAATGCTCTTTTTCTTCACTTATATTTGTTAGAGCATGGGCATATCTTTTGTAGAAAGAATTAAACTCTCTTGCTTCACTTATATCTATTTAGAGAGATGACAGGAATTGGTCATTCACATGGTTAGTCATAAAATCCTACATAAACTCGTAGATCACTGAATATGATATGTTTGATTCCTTGCAATAGTTTTGCGATATAAAGATGGTGATATTAGAGTCATGCTAGTGGGTGGTTGTGGATTGTAGAGACACTTGTGTTGAGGTTTGTGATTCCCGTAGCATGCACGTATGGTGAACCACTTTGTGATGAAGTTGGAGCACAATTTTATTTATTGATTGTCTTCCTTATGAGTGGCGGTCGGGGACGAGCGATGGTCTTTTCCTACCAATCTATCCCCCCAGGCGCATGCGCGTAGCACTTTGTTTTCAATGGCTTGTAGATGTTTGCAATAAATATATGAGTTCTTTATGACTAATGTTGAGTCCATGGATTATACGCACTCTCACCCTTCCATCATTGCTAGCCTCTTAGGTACCGTGCATTGCCCTTTCTCACCTCGAGAGTCGGTGCAAACTTCGCCGGTGCATCCAAACCCTGTGATATGATACGCTCTGTCACACATAAGCCTCCTTATATCTTCCTCAAAACAGCCACCATACCTACCTATCATGGCATTTCCATAGCCATTCCGAGATATATTGCCATGCAACTTTCATCATTATCATCATATACATGACTTGAGCATTCATTGTCATATTGCTTTGCATGATCGTAAGATAGCTAGCATGATGTTTTCATGGCTTGTCCGTTTTTTGATGTCATTGCTATGATAGATCATTGCACATCCCGGTACACCGCCGGAGGCATTCATATAGAGTCATATCTTTGTTCTAGATATTGAGTTGTAATATTGAGTTGTAAGTAAATAGAAGTGTGATGATCATCATTATTAGAGCATTGCCCCAGTGAGGAAAGGATGATGGAGACAATGATTCCCCCACAAGTCGGGATGAGACTCCGGACTTTACAAAAAAAGAGGCCAAAGAAGCCCAAATAATAATAAAAGGCCAAAGAAGCCCGCCAAAAAAAATAAAATAAAAAAATGAGAGAAAAAGAGAGAAGGGGCAATGTTACTATCCTTTTACCACACTTGTGCTTCAGAGTACCACCATGTTCTTCATAGAGAGAGCCTCCTATGCTTTCACTTTCATATACTAGTGGGAATTTTCATTATAGAACTTGGCTTGTATATTCCGATGATGGGCTTCCTCAAATGCCCGAGGTCTTCATGAGCAAGCAAGTTGGATGCACACCCACTTAGTTTCAGTTTGAGCTTTCATACACTTATAGCTCTAGTGCATCTTTTGCATGGCAATCCCTACTCACTCACATTGATATCTATTGATGGGCATCTCCATAGCCCGTTGATACGCCTAGTTGATATGAGACTTTATCCCTTTTTGTCTTCTCCACATAACCCCCACCATCATATTCTATTCCACCTATAGTGCTTTTTCCATGGCTCACGCTCATGTATTGCGTGAAAGTTGAAAAAGTTTGAGATTATTAGAGTATGAAACAATTGCTTGGCCTGTCATCGGGGTTGTGCATGATTAAATACTTTGTGTGATGAAGATAGAGCAACAGCCAGACTATATGATTTTGTAGGGATAACTTTCTTTGGCCATGTTGTTTTGAAAAGACATGATTGCTTTATTGGTACGCTCGAAGTATTATTGTTTTTATGTCAAATGATAGACTATTGCTTTGAATCACTCGTGTCTTAATATTCATGCCATGATTAGACATATGATCAAGATTATGCTAGGTAGCATTCCACATCAAAAATTATTATTTTTTTATCATTTACCTACTCGAGGACGAGCAGGAATTAAGCTTGGGGATGCTGATACGTCTCCGTCGTATCTATAATTTTTGATTGTTCCATGCCAATATTATTCAACTTTCATATACTTTTGGCAACTTTTTATACTATTTTTTGGGACTAACATATTGATCCAGTGCCCAGTGCCAGTTCCTGTCTGTTGCATGTTTTTTGTTTCGCAGAAACCCAATATCAAACGGAGTCCAAACGGGATAAAAACGGACGGAGATTTTTTTGGAATATTTATGATTTTTGGGGAGTAAAATCAACGCGAGACGTGTCTGAGGTGGTCACGAGGTAGGGGGCGCGCCCTACCCCCCAGGCGCGCCCCTGACCCTTGTGGTCCACCCGTAAAGCGGTTGATTCTCTTCTTTTGGCGCAAGAAAGATAATTTTATGAGAAAGATCTGGGCGAAAGATTCACCCCAATCAGAGTTACGGATCTCCAGATATAAAGGAAACGGTGAAGGGGTAGAATCAGGGAATGCAGAAACAGAGAGATAGATCCAATCTCGGAGGGGCTCTCGCCCCTCCCAAGCCATGGGAGCCAAGGACCAGAGGTGAAACCCTTCTCCCATCTAGGGAGGACGTCAAGGAAGAAGAAAAAGAAGGGGGGCCTCTCCCCCTTGCTTCTGGTGGCGCCGGAGCGCTGCCGGGGGCCATCATCATCACCGCGATCTTCACCAACACCGCCGCCATCTTCACCAACATCTCCATCACCTTCCCCCTTCTATCTACAGTGGTCCACTCTCCCGCAACCCGCTGTACCCTCTACTTGAACATGGTGATTTATGCTTCATATTATTATCCAATGATGTGTTGCCATCCTATGATGTTTGAGTAGATTTCCATTGTCCTATCGGTGATTGATGAATTGCTATGATTGGTTTGAGTTGCATGTTTTATTATTGGTGCTGTCCTATTGTGACCTCCGTGTCGCGCAAGCATGAGGGATTCCCGCTGTAGGGTTTGCAATATGTTTATGATTTGCTTATGGTGGGTGGCGTGAGTGACAGAAGCACAGACCCGAGTAAGTAGGTTGTTTGCATATGGGATAAAAGGGGACTTGATGCTTTAATGCTATGGTTGGGTTTTACCTTAAGGAAGCTTTAGTAGTTGCGGATGCTTGCTAGAGTTCCAATCATAAGTGCATATGATCCAAGTAGAGAAAGTATGTTAGCTTATGCCTCTCCCTCAAATAGAATTGCAATAGTGATTACCGGTCTAGTAATATAGTTAGTTGCCTAGGGACAATTCCACAACTCCTACCACCACCTTTCCACACTCGCTATATTTACTTTAGTTGTGTTTTTATCTAAGAAGCCCCTAGTCCTTATTTACTCGCTCTTTATTATCTTGCAAACCTATCCCGTCACACCTACAAAGTATTTCTAGTTTCATACTTGTTCTAGGTAAAGCGAACGTCAAGCGTGCGTAGAGTTGTATCGGTGGTCGATAGAACTTGAGGGAATATTTATTCTACCTTTAGCTCCTTGTTGGGTTCGACACTCTTACATATTGAAAACTGTTGCGATCCCGTATACTTGCGGGTTATCAGCTGGTCGACTACTCGACAGCCGTCAACATAGCAAACGGCAACAAGCGCGTTGCCGTAAAGTACGTCCCACTTATGCTTCAGGGCACAGCCCGAACATGGCTCAACAGCCTGAAGCCCCGCAACATCAATAGATGGGTTGATTTCACCGAGGCCTTCATCCGCAACTTCACCAGCACCTACAAGCGGCCTCCCAAACCCCGACAGCTCTCCTTGTGCGTCCAAGGGCCCAGCGAATCAACTCGCGACTACCTGACGTGCTGGGACGAGCTGCGCAACCCCTGCGAAGGCGTGCATGAGGTGTAGGCAATCGAGTACTTCACCACCGGGTGCCGAGAGGGCACCCTTCTCAAGCATCGACTCCTCTGCGACGAGCCTGCGACGCTTGACGAGCTGCTGATCATCGCTGACAAGCACGCCACGGCTGACTCCTCCATGAAGGCGGAAATCCTAGTGCATGCATCCGGCAAGGTGGCACCTCAGGCCCCTCGGACTCCGGCTGGTGAGACCAGTCGGCGACAGCATCCAAGTGACAACAAGCGGAAGGCCACTCGGCCGGTGTCGTGGAATTAACACGTCAGATGTCCTTAGTGTGAGGACTTAGTCGCGAGGCCAACGCATCTATGTGGTATCTTGAGAGGGGTTGAGTGGGACGAGAGACGCAGGGCGGATCAACACATAAGACAAAGATTTAGACAGCTTCGGGCCCGGGGAAACATCATCCGGTAACAACCCTACATGTTGTTTGAGGCTAGATCTCATTATCATCACGAAGGAGTCGTCGTAAACCGGCTCTCCTCTAGTTGTGTCTAGCCCTAGAGATTGTTTCTTGCTTGTCCCTCTTTGGGGAGCCCTGCCCCTCCTTATATATGTTGAAGGGGCGGGTTACATGTGGAGTCCAACTCGGACTTTAACTCAAACTATTTTGACTTCCCTTCCTGGGCTACTTAACGTATGCCAGTTTAACATTGTCTGCCGGTTTAACATTGTCTACCGGTTTAACATTGTCTGCCGGTTTAACATTTGTCGGTGCTACCATCTGTCTTAACTCTGCCGGTTTAACACTTCCCGGTTTACCGTCTGTCTTAGCCATTTGCCGGTTTAACACCCGCCGGTTTACCGTCTGACTCGGCCATCTGTCTTAACAGTCTGCCGGTTTACCAAGTCCCGGCCGGTTTACGACTCCGGCCGGGTCATACGGCGGGGTATATCCCCAACATTAGCCCCCAGTTTAATTTGGATTTATCCATGTTAAACTGATCCTGATCACCCTTAAGTCCTTGTCACTTCCTTTATAGAAAATCTGGTTTAATAGGCCAGCTTCATAATCAATTTGCTGACATTGGTTTGTCACAGAGAAATATTGTGAAGAATAACTTCTTTGACTCAGCTCCTAATGACTTAACAAAAATAATGGTCCTTGAAATCCTCATCTGATCTTCAGCCGGTTTAAGAATGTAGAACTTGCCAGTTTATAAATATTGATAACACCGGGTCATACTTGTAGTTAACATCCAGCTTGAAAATATACCTCTTTATATGACTTATCACTTGTAGCCCCCAAGTCTTAAGAAGGTAGCATAACAACAGCTTAAGACTTGCTTCAATATAAATATCACAATCTTGAAGAAATACAGGTTGTTCATCTCAATCACTAGTCATAATTGAGTATTCCCCATATGTAGCCCCCAAGTGCCGGGTCATTTATGCAATAATGAGTAGGGACTTTGTAAATATAATCATGTAGATTTGAGCAATGATGTGTATCCCCCAAGGGCCGGCTCAGTAAGATAATATTGAGCTTGAATTGTTTGACAGGAGCAATTGGTAGCCCCCAAGGGCCAGCTCATTATAATGTGATGAGTCGGGTCTTCAATAAGATGAACAAAGAATGACTTTGCATTAGCCCCCAAGTGTCATGGTGCATGCTTGCAGCGACATGAGACTTGCATATTTGATGTAATCACAACTTAAATAATGTAGCCCCCAAGTGTCGGGTTATAAGCCTGCAGCAACTCGGGACTATTCCTTCAATTGTAGAACAAAAATCATATCCATTGATAATATGATATCCATTGCGCTAAAGCGACTTTAAAAACCTTAATCATAATACTGGTTATTGATAACCATAATAGAAATCCAGCCATGTTGGCTATTTGAATAATATACCCAATGATTTATAAGCGCATAATTCCAATGGCGCAATCCAAATATATGCTGGCGACTTATAGTCCAAAGCCAGGCCGGGTCAATAAACACCGGATTATAAGTGATTATGTACTTGACAACTTGTAGTTGAAAGTCGAGCCGAGTTAATGAACATCGGGTTAATTTGATGACTGAGAAGTCATACCAGGTCAAAGAAACCGGTTCAACATAAAATTTGTCAAAAGAGGAAAATCTTGACAAAGGCAAATAAAATCGTGTAGTCGAGGCTTTTTGAGGGCTGCCAGGCCCAAATTTGAGGCTTTTTGTGGGCTGCCAGGCCGCTGAGTTGAACCATTTAACAAAGCCTTTTAAGATGGACCTCCAACTAACCAATCACCGTTTTAACTTTGACAAGTGCAGGGTCTCAATGAGAGTAACTGTCAAATGTTCGGAGGGCCGTGCCAGGATGACCTGGATAGGAGTGTCTTACTTGATGAAGGCAGGTTAACCCGGGGTTTTAGGTAAATATATCAGGCTTCCAAGCCGTGGGTCGATACCCAGCTACAAGGGTCCATTCAAACTCCTTGGTATTTGACACAAGGAGCCCCCAAGTAACGTGATGAGTTGTGCTCATTGGGTGCCTATGTTTGAGTTGTGCATAGCATCCAGACTCTCTTTGGCCCCTTGGGTGTGAAGCTCCCAAGCTATGTGGTGGCGTGATAGCCGGTTTAACAGGCAGTACTCCGCTTTATCAGCTGAAGCCCCCATGTAATCAATAATATGATAAGCCAATAAGGCGGGATACCCATGTTTGAACCGTGCATCATGGCAACAGGTCCTCTTCGGCAACCTTTAATTTTTTGCAAGAGATAAATTCTTCTTGAACCGGGATTTTGAACCGGATATGGAGAGCGTCAGAGCTTTGCGGGAGATAGATTTCCCCTTGAACCGGATTCTGAACCAGATTTGAGAGTTTCAAAGGTTCGTGATAGATAAATTTCCCTTGAACCGGATTGTGAACCGGATACTTGGAGAGCTTCAACGCTTTATGAGAGAGAGATGTCTCTCGAACCGAAATCTTTTCTGATGACCCGGAACTTCTTCATTGAGTCGGGATTTGTAACTGTCATATAATTTTTAAGCTGAAAATTTTCTAACGGCCTTTAAATTTTCATCAATATAGCAGTAGCCTCCAGGACCGGTTATTTTCAACATTCTGAGGCACTTGAATTTTGCTGAAACTGGCAAGACTTGCTGCGTCATATCATCGTAGCCCCCGAGTCTTAAGATGACTCAAGGAGTTGTCTTGAGATTCTCCGTGCTTGACCATAGCAAGAAGATATATATCATTGGTGTTGATAAATGTGAATCGACGGAGCGGTTTATAGATGATCCCGTATGAACCGTGTCAGCAACTCGGCCAATGGTTTCTCCCAACTGACTGCTTGAAGTTCAACCGACCTGTAGTGGCAGCGATTTGTGCGCATGTCTATTGAGCCATCCAGCACAGACAATAGCCGATGATAATTTGCTTCCAATTTGTCGGAAGAAAAACCGGGCTACCCAAGCTTGTGACTTGTTCATACTCAGTAAATAGCTCATGCGGCCAGGTGCGGCCCAGTATGTTGATGTAGACCGGGTCGCGAGAGACGGGGGGAAAAAATAACCGCAACATCAGAGGTGGCTCGAAGAGATGACTCGGCGGCGTCGTTGTAAGCCGGCGCGGACGGGCGAGTCAATCACAGATGCGATAAGCTGTGCAGATGGCCAGTCAATCGCGGGCGCGGTCGTAGCGAGTTGGATATAGATCGAACTACACGGGCGGCGGCTTGTGCACTTCCGTCCAACAGCAATCAATGAATCATTGTCCTGCATATAAAAAATGTATAGACAAAGTAACTGTTTTTTATAAAAACAATACTTGCTGATAAAATATACTTAGATAAATATCATCTGGTATTTTTTGTCGGATGATACTGATGGCGCAAACCAAATTCAGATAACCGGGTCCGCGAGATAACCTGCTTTTCCGTTTTGTCTCTTTCTTCGGACGGACTATGCCATCACACACGTAATAACCTCCTGTTTTATCGATCAGGAGATTGCAATTATTCCTCATACGGCAGACGGACACAAGGTTCCTCCTTCAATCAGACCACACTCATCCTGGTTGGGCCCACTTGCCGGCAGTATGTCCTTATCTCCTGCGAAGGCACTTATTTCACCGCTATCTCCATGACAACCAGCCCGGTGAGTTAGCGATGAAGTCGGGTAAACCGCCCGGCGGTTTAAGAGACTGGCCGCGGGTTGGAGCCTGCGGGCGAGCGGTGAGTCAAGTGGGTCAACGAACCTCATCAAGGGCCAGTCCACAGAAGCAGAGGCTACGGGTGGTTCAATAGCAACGGAGGCAAGGCAACTTTGTCGACGGCGATTTAGAGCGGCGGTAACATGCAGCAAAACCGGCCATGAAGGCAAGGCCACAATAGAAACAACCCTTGTCCACAAACAGAAAACAGAGGCATAAACCAGCCAGGACCGGCGTGCAGTGTTGGCGCGGCTGCAGGGATGGCACTGACGGCGAAGGTGAGCACAGTGGAGATTTGCGAAAAGCGTAGACTGCAGCGGCGGTTTACTGCTATAATGGTGGAGAGGCGGCGAGGGCGACGGTGACTGCGACACGGAGCCAGCATGGCAGCACGAAGGGAAACACAAAAGGGCATCAACCCGCCCCGGCCTCTGTCCCAGTTGCAATTGCCACGGCCGTGGAGTAGGGGCGCTGGCGTTTCGGGCGCGGAGGCAAACCGGTGATGGTGGCGCAGCAACAGAGGCGCGCCGGCACGGCACAGCTGCGGCCGTGGAGGTGATGACGGGGCGGCGATTTGTGGCTTGAGCCGAATCAGAGGAAAAAGGCGTCGAGGCAGCCGGCTCTTGAGACAGTGCTGCACGCGATAGAGCAGCTCGGTAAGGCTTCGGGCGGCGATTGGAGGTGGCGGAGAACCGCGACGGGTTGGGCAGATCCATGGCGGCCCGGTGACGATTCAGACAGAGGTGAGGCGCGACTGAATCCGGTGTCGGGTTGGGGAAGCGCGGCTCCGGGTTGGTGATGGCGCGACTGAATCCGGCGTGGGAGGCCAGCGCGAGGGCGGAGGAGAACGGGTGCGCAGTCTGGCGCGTTTGGTGGTCGAGGGCGGAGCGGACCTCTCATGGTCAAGGGCGGAACGGACCAGAGCCGGCACACGCTGGGAGGTGGCTGGGCACGATGATTACGAGCGGGCGATGCGGAGGCAACCCGGCCACCGACGGAGGCAACCCTGGTGGGGACCCAGAGCCGACCGGTACGGTGATGACGATCGGGCGGCCGAGTCGCGTGATGAATGGCGGTGGTGACGAGGACAGCACGCGCACGTGGAGGAGCTGGGGTCGCGGGCACGCAGCAGAGCCGTGACGTCGCGCCGGCCATAGCCGCTCTGCCACAGTGGAGGCGAGACTGATTATTGGTCGTCTAACAGCAGCTCCTTGCATTATTTGACTATAAGCACTAGCAATTGGCCATCTTTGATTTGATGCTTCGAGGTTGTGGCATAGTGACGGCTGCGTTTGGCGACAGTTGAAGTAGCGAGGCGGGTTACAACAAAAGTGAGCCACGGCGAAGTCAGCTTCTTGACACGGCAGGGTCGCATGGCGATTCAGAACGGGGTGACAACAGCGTAATCCGAATCCAAACCTCATCCCATTCCTCGTCCGGGTCAACAGCTGAAGCGGCGATCTGGTGCAGCGGCGACGGTGGACCGGCGGAAACAGACAGGTCAGGCAGGCAACGGCGGGTTGACACAGCAGATGAACCTTGGCCAAGTCGAATTTCTGGCTGTCAGTAGTCAAGTGGCAGCTCTTGGCGGCGGGTTAAAATCATGGCGGATTGACAGAACGGCACGGCGGGCGGGCCAAAGCTGGTCAGGGCGGCGGCTCTCGAACGGAGGTGGAGCGAGGCGCCCGGGCCATGAAGACAGCCGGTCAACGGTGACCGATTTACCGGCAAGGTCGCAGGTGTAGGGACGGAGGCCGTGACCGATTCTCTCCAGGTGGAAGTGAAGAGCGACGGGGAGGGTCCGCCAGGCGGCAATTTGAACGGAGGCAGAAACGAGTCGGGGTTGCAGCATTAAGCGAGGCCGCAGTGGCCGGAGTGCACGGAGGCGTCAGTGAGGCCGGCGGCTGGGTCATCGTAGCTAGTGGCGCTGGCTGCTTGGTGCGTCGGCAGAGGCCGTCACTGCAGAACGGTGCGATGGTTGTGGTCGAATTGCAGCAGCTGAGGTGTTGACTCGACGTAAGGTCAGATGCGTTGGCGGTTCACCCTGTAGGTGAGGCGGCCCAACGACGCCGGATTCAAGCAGAACGTCATCGCAGCGGACAGCTTTGGGCTTGCTTAACTAAAGCCGGTGATTCAACGGCGGGTCAGAAGCATCCCTATGTTTGACTCGGTCTTGATGATGAACCGGTTTGTTTGAGCAGATAAACCAGTTATTGATCTTCTCGGGACTTGATAAACCAGATTCGACGGATCATGCTACCTTGATGACACACAAAGAACATGCCAAACCCTCGTATCCTTCAAATCTCATCGGTTGTAAATCCGGTTTAATGGATATAACTCTGACGTAGACTTTTCCAAGCTGGTTCCATGGTCACTTGCTAACCATATTTCCATTGCCCAACGAGATCATCGCCATAATTAATATACCTTCGAACCGGTTCTTTCTGATCCGACCAATCGCGAATTTCTCGATCCTTTGAAGAGCTCCCTCCAAGAACTCAACACCACTGTGCGCGAGCCCCATGGTGGGCGCCAACTGCCGTGGAATTAACACGTCAGATGTCCTTAGTGTGAGGACTTAGTTGCGAGGCCAACGCATCTATGTGGTAGCTTGAGAGGGGTTGAGTGGGACGAGAGACGCAGGGCGGATCAACACATAAGACAAAGATTTAGACAGCTTCGGGCCCCAGGAAACATCATCCGGTAACAACCCTACATGCTGTTTGAGGCTAGATCTCATTATCATCACGAAGGAGTCGTCGTAAACCGGCTCTCCTCTAGTTGTGTCTAGCCCTAGAGATTGTTTCTTGCTTGTCCCTCTTTGGGGAGCCCTGCCCCTCCTTATATATGTTGAAGGGGCGGGTTACATGTGGAGTCCAACTCGGACTTTAACTCAAACTATTTTGACTTCCCTTCCTGGGCTACTTAACGTCTGCCGGTTTAACATTGTCTGCCGGTTTAACATTGTCTGCCGGTTTAACATTTGCCGGTGCTACCATCTGTCTTAACTCTGCCGGTTTAACACTTGCCGGTTTACCATCTGTCTTAGCCATTTGCCGGTTTAACACCCGCCGGTTTACCGTCTGACTCAGCCATCTGTCTTAACGGTCTGCCGGTTTACCAAGTCCCGGCCGGTTTACGACTCCGGCCGGGTCATACCGTGGGGTATATCCCCGACAGCCGGCTTCCACCAGCCGGCAAGTGGCGACAATTGAGGATCAGCAGCCGAAAGGGCAGCCGGCACCCAAGCGTCAGAAGGGCGGCAAGTCCAATTGGTTGCCCGCCTTCTCTTATGAACAGACCTTAGATGCACCTTGCAAGTTCCATAGCGGCGCAAAGCCGTCCAACCACACCACTCGGAAGTGTCACTGGCTCGCCAGAATCGCCAACGGAGATGGACTCCTGCCTCCTCCGCCTGCCGGACCGCCGCCTCCTCTGCCCCAGCAGCCGGTGGCCCGGCCAGTCGAAGCCATACAAGACGAGTACCCAGAGGAACACGGAGCTTATGTCGTGTTCACCAGCGTGACCGATGACAGACTCAGCAGACGGCAGCAACAACAAGAAGTGCAAGCAGTAGCCTCAAATGCTCCAGAATTCATGCATTGGTCTGAGAAGCCTATCAGTTGGAGCAGGGCCGACCACCCAGAAGTGATGTCTTCCCCAGGTTCATACGCCCTGGTCCTAGATGCTACCTTTGCAACGGAGAGGCGGGCAGCATGTTTCTCCAGAGTCTTGATAGATGGTGGCAGCAGCATCAATATCCTGTACCGTGACATGATGGAAAAGTTGGGAATCAAGCAGAAGCAGCTCATCCCCAGTCGGACTGTATTCCATGGCATAGTCCCTGGCCTTTCCTGCTCACCAATCGGCAAGACCCAAATTGATGTTCTCTTCAGAGACAAGAATCACTTCCGCCGTGAGCCAGTTTGGTTTGAAGTGGTGGACCTCGAAAGCCCCTACCATGCACTGCTTGGCCGACCAGCTCTAGCCAAGTTCATGGCAGTCCCCCACTATGCTTACCTCAAGATGAAGATGCCGAGTACCAAGGGGATCTTGACCGTAGTCGGAGACTACAAGAAGTCGGTCGCTTGTGCCGCAGATAGCAGCCGGCTGGCCGAGTCCCTTGTGATTGCAGCTGAGAAGCGACTCCTTGACCGGGTGGTGGCGTTGGCACACAAGAAGCCGAAAATATCACCCATCCCCAAGGAGTCAGAGGTTGAGGGCTCGTTCAAGCCGGCCAAGGAAACAAAGAAGATACCCTTGGACCCGGAGCACCCGGAGAGGCACAGAGTCATAGGTGCGAACCTTGACAGCAAATAGGAAAGCGAGCTCGTCGATTTCCTCCGTGAGAATCGGGACATCTTCGCATGGTCTCCCAAAGACATGCCGGGTGTTCCGACGGATTTTGCCGAGCACAAGTTACATGTCCGACCTGACGCCAAGCCGGTCAAGCAGCCTTTGCGCCGCCTGTCAAAAGAGAAGAGAAGAGTTGTCGGAGAAGAGATAGCCCGGCTTCTAGCAGCCGGATTCATCATGGAAGTGTTCTTTCCAGAGTGGCTGACCAATCCAGTCTTAGTATTAAAGAAAAATATGCAGTGGCGCATGTATATTGACTATACTAGCCTCAACAAAGCTTGCCCCAAAGATCCTTTTGCCCTACCAAGAATTGACCAAGTGATAGACTCCACAGCTGGATGCGAGCTGTTGAGTTTCTTGGATGCATACTCAGGGTACCATCAGATAAAGCTGAACCCGGCTGCCAGGCTGAAGACCGCCTTCATCATGCCATTTGGAGCCTTCTGGTACCTGACCATGATGTTCGGCTTGAGAAACATCGGTGCCATGTTTTAGCGTTGCATGCAGAAGTGTCTCCTCAAGCAACTCGGCAGAAATGCCCATGTTTATGTGGATGATGTGGTGGTGAAGACGGAGAAGCGTGGCACGCTGCTAGAAGATCTCAAGGAAACCTTTGAGAACTTGCGCCGATTTTAGATCAATCTCAACCCGAAGAAATGTGTCTTTGGAGTACCAGTCGGCCAACTTCTTGGCTTTCTGGTCTTAGAGCGCGGCATAGAGTGCAACCCGGTGAAGATCAAGGCCATTGAGAAGATGGAGGTGCCCGGCCGACTGCTGGACGTACAAAAATTCACCGGCTCCTTGGCATCAATTAGCTGTTTCATCAGTCGGCTGGGCGAGAAGGATCTTCCCATGTACCAGCTTATGAAGAAGACCACTTTTTTCGAGTGGAATGACAAGGCGGACGAAGCTTTTCTCCAACTCAAGAAGATCTTGACAGCCCCGCCTATCTTGGCGGCTCCGACTGAGAAAGAGTCCATGCTCCTCTACATCGCCGCTACCAGTCGGGTTGTCAACACAGTTATTGTGGTAGAGCGCAAGGAGGAGGGCAGAGCATTCCCGGTCCAGAGACCGGTATATTACTTGAGTGAAGTGTTGTTCGCCTCCAAGCAAAACTACCCACATTATCAGCAGATGTGCTATGGTGTGCACTTTTCCGCCAAGAAGCTGAAGCCTTACTTTCAAGAGCACCCAATAACCATCGTCTGCACGGATCCGCTTGCCGAGATCATTGGAAGCCGAGATGCTTCTGGCCGAGTGGCCAAGTGGGCTATTGATCTGGTCCCTTACACCATCTACTACCAGCCTTGCACCGCCATCAAGTCACAAGTGCTGGCCGATTTCCTCGTCGACTGGGCTGAGACCCAGTACTTACTGCCAGCACCAGACTCCACCCATTGGCAGATGCATTTTGATGGTTCCAAAATGCGCACCGGTCTGGGAGCCGGCATCGTCCTCACCTCTCCCGAAGGCGACAAGCTCAAATATGTGTTGCAAGTCCATTTTGCCGCCTCCAACAATGTAGCAGAATATGAGGCACTCATACACGGACTCCGGCTTGCCAAGGAACTCGGCATTCATCGGATCCTGTGCTATGGTGACTCCGACTTGGTGGTCCAGCAGTCGTCAGGTGACTGGGATGCCAAGGACGCAAATATGGCAAGCTACCGCTTCCTCGTACAGCAGCTCAGTTGATACTTTGACGGGTGTGAGTTTCTCCATGTGCCAAGAAATGATAATGAGCAAGGAGATGCCTTGGCACGGATTGGCTCCACCCGGCAGGCGATACCAGCCAGCGTCGCCTTGCAGTGCCTCCTCAAGCCATCTGTCAAGCCATCTCCGGAGCCTGACTCCATCTTCGTGCCAGCCCCTCCTGAAGCAGTCGGGTCCGACTTGAGGATACAAGAAGCTGGCACGGGGACTCTAGCAGGCGGCCCGAGGACTGCAGCCGTCACACCCGGCCCGGGAATTCCAGAACCCGGCTTGGGGACTGCAGTAGTCAGCCCGGGGACTTCTTCAAGGCAGTAGGCGGCAGCCGACTCCAACCCACCGCCTCCCGGCCCAACCGCCCTCATACAAGTTGCTGTCGTAGCGGTCGGGGAGATAGCAGCACCATCATGGGCCCAACCCATCCTCAAATTCCTGGTAAACAAAGAGCTGCCGGCCTACAAAACCCTGGCCTGACAAGTGCAACGGCGGGCAGCAGCATACACCATAGTCAACAAAGAGCTGGTTCATCGCAGTGTCACTAGTGTGTACTAGCGCTGCGTGGAGCTGGATCAGGGTCAAGAAATCCTCAGGGACATTCACCAGGGCGAGTGTGGTCACCACGCGGCCTCAAGAGCACTTCTTCCAAAGCTTTCCGCCACGGTTTTTTCTGGACGACTGCTCTAGAAGAGGCCAAAGAATTGGTCCAGAAGTGCCAGGGGTGCCATAGATTTCGCTCTAAGCCACACTTGCCAGCTTCTGCACTCAAGACTATTCCCATTGCTTGGCCCTTTGCTGTTTGGGGTTTGGATATGGTGGAACCATTCAAGACATCCCGTGGCGGCATGACCCATCTGCTTGTCGCCGTGGATAAGTTCACCAAGTGGATAGAGGCAAAGTCAATCAAGAAACTAAATGGGCCGAGTGTTGTGACTTTCATCACCGACATCACCACTCGGTACGGCATACCGCATAGCATCATCACCGACAATGGCACAAACTTTGCCAAAGGAGCCTTGGCTCATTTCTGCGCGATGCAGGGCATCCGACTGGACTTACGTCCATGCCCACCCACAGTCAAACGGCCAGGTTGAGCGAGCAAACGGCTTCATCTTGTCCGGCATCAAGCCCTGACTGGTCGAGCCTCTTGAGCGTTCGGACGGCTGCTGGCTTGATGAGCTGCCAGCCAGGTTGAGCGAGCAAACGGCTTCATCTTGTCTGGCATCAAGCCCTGACTGGTCGAGCCTCTTGAGCGTTCGGACGGCTGCTGGCTTGATGAGCTGCCAGCCGTCCTCTAGAGCCTGCGCACAACTCCGAACAAATTGACCGGCTTCACGCCCTTCTTCCTCGTCTACGGTGTTGAAGCCGTCATCCCGATGGACATAGAGTTCGACTCCCCACGAGTCACCATGTACACCGAGGTGGATGCCAAGGAGGTGCGAGAAGACGGCGTCGACCTGCTGGAGGAGGGTCGGCTGTCCCGAGTCCCTGGATTTATCAAGACTTTGGGCCAGCTTCGCCTTGTTGTGCCCCAAGTTGAAGCTCCACCCTCCGGGGGCCGGCTAGCTCGACGGCCTCCCACCAGAGGGCGGCCAACCACCAGTCGACGGCACCACGAGCGGCCGGCTCTAGCCAGCCGGCCTCTGGCGAGGACGGCGTCAAGCAGGCGGCCACCTCGCGCCCTCAAAGTTTGTGCCCCCATCAAGAGGATGAGATGGGGTGTGGCTACAGTGAAGCCCTCACCCCCGAATCTTGGATTTAGCGTGGCCACAGTGTCCCATACAGGCGGAGATCTCCACACGGCGTGGCACTGTTGCCACCTTCCCTTGACGTCACTCTGGGCAGGCGGAGCCCTGTTCCCCATGACGGCTTGTCGGTACGGCCTGCAGCCACTACCGGGCAGTGACACCCCAGAAGATGGCGCACGCCGAACCAATCGGACCAAGGGAGGGCCGGCCTCCAGCAGGCGGCCGTCCCCTCCCTCGAAGCAAGCGCACCATTAGCCTGATGAGACCAGGTGTGGCTACAGTGATATCCCACCACGCGGCGGGATTGTAGCCACATTGAGCTGACCAAGCCCGCATCATTAGCAGCACGGCTACAGTGAGCAGCCACAGACCCGCCAGCGGCGGGAGCGGCCTGTCGGCTCCGTACCAGACCAGTTGATAGGGCCCGCCAGGCAGCGGGCCCCAGTAGTCGGCGGAGAAGCCGGAGGCCGGAGACGCTGACAGCCGGGCCCAGTAGCCGGCCAGATTACCATTGTACCCCTAGGGAGGAGGCCTATATAAAACCCCCAGGGCACCAATGCAAAGGGTTCCCACCCCATTAGACCTAGACACATTCCTAGAGCAGGAGGGAGCTAGCCTTGCCTCCTCCTACCTCTAGCATACAGCTCAAGGAGCAACTTTGTATCACTTGTGCCTTTAGTGATCATGTGGAGACCCCGTAGAGCAGGACTAGGGGTGTTATCTCCTAGGAGAGCCCCGAACCTGGGTAAAGTACGCCGGCGTTCGTGTCTACGCCTCATCCCACTTCCAGGCACCGGGGACGTTCTACTCGCTCCCACCATGATAAGCCATCCTTTGGCATATGTCGCACCCAACCCCCAACAAAAGGCAATCAAAAGAACACCCCATGCAACAAATTTGTCACACAACGTTTACCATACGTGCATGCTATGGGACTTCCCAACTTTAACACAAGTATTTCTCAATTTCATAATTACCCAACTAGCATGACTCTAATATTGCCACCTTTATATCTCAAAACAATTATCAAGTATCAAATTTCTCTTAGTATTCAATGCACTTTATATGAAAGTTTTTATTATACCCAACTTGGATGCCCATCATATTAGGACTAATTTTATAACCCAAGCAAATTACCATGCTGTTCTAAAAGAATCTCAAAATAATATAAGTGAAGCATGAGAGATCAATAATTTCCATAAATAAAACCACCACCGTGCTCTAAAAGGATATAAGTGAAGCACTAGAGTAAATGACAAACTACTCCAAAAGATATAAGTGAAGATCAATGAGTAGTCAAATAATTGTGCAACTATGTGAAGACTCTCTAACAGTTAAGAATTTCAGATCTTGGTATTTTATTCAAACAGCAAGCAAAACAAAACAAAATGACAATTCAAGTATAGCACACATCATGTGAAGAAGTAAAAACTTAGGTTCAACCGATAATTGTTGAAGAAGAAAGGTGGGATGCCTACCGGGGCATCCGCAAATTTGGATGCTTGAGACTTCTTGAAATATTATCTTGGGGTGCCTTGGGCATCCCCAAGCTTGAGCTTCTGTGTCTCCATAATTCCTTTTATACCTCGGTTTCCTAAATCTCGAAAGCTTCATCCACACCAAACTCAACAAGAACTCGTGAGGTAAGTTAGTATAAACCAATGCAAAAACCTTATCATTTTCTACTGTAACAAATCATTAAAATTATTATTCAACATTGCATACTAAATGCCTACGCATATTTAATACTCCTATCCTCAAATAGAATCATTAAACAAGCAAACATATGCAAACATAACAGCAATCTGCTAAAACAGTACAGTCTGTAAAGAATGCAAGAGTATCAATACTTCCCTAACTCCAAAAATTATGCCAATTTACCACACTGTAGAAGAATTGTCAGATCTCAATATGCGAAAAGTTTCAACATTTTATCATTTTCTGACTTTTCTAGGGAATTTTTGCATTAGCGGTAAACTTTCTGTTTTGAAACAGCAACATGTATACTTGCAAAATAAGCATGGTAAAAGCTATCCTTGACATTTTTATTGAAAACATAGATGCAAAACATTATTCTAAATAACAGCAAGCAAATACTAACAAAATAAAATGACACTCCAAGCAAAACACATATCATGTGGTGAATAAAAATATAGCTCCAAGTAAAGTTACCGATGAACGAAGACGAAAGAGGGGATGCTATCCGGGGCATCCCCAAGCTTAGGCTCTTGGTTATCCTTGAATATTACCTTGGGGTGCCTTGGGCATCCCCAAGCTTAGGCTCTTGCCACTCCTTATTCCATAGTCCGTCGAATCTTTACAAAAAACATAAAAACTTCACAACGCAAAACTTAACAGAAAACTCGTAAGCTCCGTTAGTATAAGAAAATAAATCACCACTTAGGTACTGTTATGAACTCATTCTAAATTCATATTGGTGTAATATCTACTGTATTTCAACTTCTCTACGGTTCATACCCTCCGATACTACTCATAGATTCATCAAAATAAGCAAACAACACATAGAAAACATAATCTGTCAAAAACAGAACAGTCTGTAGTAATCTGTATCAAACGTATACTTCTGGAACTCCAAAAATTCTGAAATAAATTGGTGGTCCTGAGGAATTTATCAGTTAATCATCTGCAAATGAATCAACCTAAAATCACTCTCCAGTAAAAAAATGGCAGCTAATCTTGTGAGCGCTAAAGTTTTTGTTTTTTACAACAAGATCATAAAGACTTCACCCAAGTCTTCCCAAAGGTTCTACTTGGCACAAACACTACTTAAAACATAAAACCACATCTGAACAGAGGCTAGATGAATTATTTATTACTAAACAGGAACAAAGGGAAAAGAACAAAAGTAAAATTGGGTTGCCTCCCAACAAGCGCTAACGTTTAATGCCCCTAGCTAGGCATGATGATTTCAATGATGCTCACATAAAAGATAAGAATTGAAACATAAAGAGAGCATCATGAAGAATATGACTAGCACCTTTAAGTCTAACCCACTTCCTATGCATAGGGATTTTGTGAGAAAACAACTTATGGGAACAATAATCAACTAGCATAGGAAGGCAAAACAAGCATAACTTCAAAATTTTCAACACATAGAGAGGAAACTTGATATTATTGCAATATGTAGAAGCATATGATCATCTCTCATAACAATTTTCAGTAGCATCATGAATGAATTCAACCATATAACCAGCACCTAAAGCATTCTTTTCATGATCTACTTGCATACAAATTTTACTACTCTCCACATAAGCAAATTTATTCTCATCAATAGTAGTGGGAGCAAACTCAACAAAATAACTATCATGTGAAGCATAATCCAATTGAAAATTAAAATCATGATGACAAGTTTCATGGTTATATTTATTATTTATGGCATAGATATCATCACAATAATCATCATAAATAGGAGGCATGCTTTCATCATAACAAATTTGCTCATCAAAACTTGGAGGACAAA
Source organism: Triticum dicoccoides (assembly GCF_002162155.2). Taxonomy (NCBI): domain Eukaryota; kingdom Viridiplantae; phylum Streptophyta; class Magnoliopsida; order Poales; family Poaceae; genus Triticum; species Triticum dicoccoides. The sequence continues at coordinate 124,349,947 of NC_041393.1, forward strand.
AAATATCATCTTCATCAAACATAGCTTCCCCAAGCTTGTGGCTTTGCATATCATTAGCATCATGGATATTCAAGGAATTCATACTAACAACATTGAAATCATGCTCATCATACAAAGATCTAGTACCAAACATTTTAATGCATTCTTCTTCTAGAAATTGAGCACAATTTCCCTTACCATCATTTTCACGAAAGATATTAAAAAGATGAAGCGTATGAGGCAAACTCAATTCCGTTTTTTGTAGTTTTCTTTTATATACTAAACTAGTGATAAAACAAGAAACTAAAAGATTCGATTGCAAGATCTAAATATATACCTTCAAGCACTAACCTCCCCGGCAACGGCGCCAAAAAAGAGCTTGATGTCTACTCCGCAACCTCCTTCTTGTAGACGTTGTTGGGCCTCCAAGTGCAGAGGATTGTAGGACAGTAGCAAATTTCCCTCAAGTGGATGACCTAAGGTTTATCAATCCGGGAGAGGTGTAGTATGAAGATGGTCTCTCTCAAATAACCCTGCAACCAAATAACAAAGAGTCTCTTGTGTGCCCAACACACCCAATACAATGGTAAATTGTATAGGTGCACTAGTTTGGCGAAGAGATCGTGATACAAGTGCAATATGGATGGTAGATATAGGTTTTGTAATCTGAAAATATAAAAACAGCAAGGTAACCAGTAATAAAAGTGAGTGATAACGGTATTGCAATGCTTCGAAACAAGGCCTAGGGTTCATACTTTCACTAGTGCAAGTTCTCTCAACAATAATAACATAATTGGATCATATAACTATCCCTCAGCATGCAACAAAGAGTCACTCCAAAGTCACTAATAGCGGAGAACAAACGAATAGATTATTGTAGGGTACGAAACCACCTCAAAGTTCTTCTTTCTGATTAATCTATTCAAGAGTCAGTAGTAAAATAACACGAAGCTATTCTTTCCGTTCGATCTATCCTAGGGTTCGTACTAGAATAACAAATCAACCAAAACTCTAATGTCACCTAGATACTCCAATGTCACCTCAAGTATCTGTGGGTATGATTATACGATATGCATCACACAATCTCAGATTCATCTATTCAAACAACACAAAGAACTTCAAAGAGTGCCCCATAAAGTTTCTACTAGAGAGTCAAGACGAAAACGTGTGCGAACCCCTATGCATAAGTTCACAAAGTAACTGAACCCGCAAGTTGATCACCAAAACATACATCAAGTAGATCACGTGAATATCCCATTGTCACCACAAATAAGCACATGCAAGACATACATCAAGTGTTCTCAAATCTTTAAAGACTCAATATGATAAGATAACTCTAAAGGGAAAATGCAATCCTTTACAAGAGAGAAGAGGGGGAGAAACATCATAAGATCCAACTATAAGAGCAAAGATTGTGCCATATCAAGAACAAGAGAGAGAGAGAGAGAGAGAGATCAAACACATAGCTACTGGTACATACCCTCAGCCCCGAGGGTGAACTACTCCCTCCTCATCATGGAGAGTGCCGAGATGATGAAGATGGCCACCGGTGAGGGATCCCCCCTCCGGTAGGGTGTCGGAACAGGGTCCCGATTGGTTTTTGGTGGCTACAGAGGCTTGCGGCGGCGGAACTCCCGATCTATTGTGCTCCTGGATGTTTTCGGAGTATATGAATATATATAGGCGAAAGAAGTCGGTCAGGGGAGCCACGAGGGGCCCACGAGGGTGGGGGCGCACCCTGGACCCTCATGGCCACCTTGTTGCTTCCCTGACGTCTACTCCAAGTCTCCTGGATTGCGTTTGTTCCAAAAATAACTCTCCCGAAGGTTTCATTCCGTTTGGACTCTGTTTGATATTCCTTTTCTGTGAAACACTGAAATAGGCAAAAAAACAGCAATTTGTACTAGGCCTCCGGTTAATAGGTTAGTCCCAAAAATAATATAAAAGTGTATAGTAAAGCCCATAAACATCTGAAACGGGTAATATAATAGCATGGAACAATCAAAAATTATAGATGCGTTGGAGACGTATCACTTATTGACTTGCTACTTAAGATCCATTGTTTCCTTCCAGAGTTTACCCGCGTCGGCTAAAGCTTCTTTCACCCATGGATGTTGCATAGCTGTGGGAGAACAAGTAACACTCTTTTTCATATTTTCATAAGAAAGAAATCTAGCATTGGGAGGGATGACTGAATTTGGAATTTCTAAGCTCTGGAGTTCCTCCATCATAAATCTGGCTTGGCGACGAGAGTTAACTTCTTGATCTTCCTCCATGGCATCTATATTTTTCAAGTCGGCCTCCATTTCTTCTTCCGTTGATGGCCCAAAGTGATCGGCATCACTGTCTGCTCTTGGCCACGGTGTCGGGTGAGATACCCGACTCTCTCCGACTGACTCTTGAGAAGACATCTCGCTCTAATCTGAGGCAGAAACGACTCAAAACAAACACAGAGGATTTTGTCGTGGTACGATGGTCAAAACCTTCGGGAGATTATATAATGAATTTTTACCGACCAAAATAAGTATCATGAAAAAAATGGAATCCGGAGGGCACACGAGGTGCCCACGAGGCAGGGGGCGCGCCCAGGGGGTAGGGCGCGCCCTCCACCCTCGTGGATGCCCCGTATCCTTTCCGGACTACCTCTTATTTTCCTATTTTCTTAAATATTCCAAAATAGAGAAAAATTGCTATTGGAACTGTTTTGGAGTCGGTTTACTTACCGTACCACATACCTATTCCTTTTCGGAGTCTGAAACGTTCTGGAAAGTGTCCCTTATGTACTCCTCCCGGGTTACGGTGTCAATAACATTGGTTTCAACATTTATGGGATTACCTGAGACATAATGTTTGATTCTTTAACCGTTCACCACCTTCGGATTTGTGCCTTCGAAGTTTTGACTTTTATGGCACCGGAACGATAGATCTCCTCGATAACGTAAGGACCTTCCCATTTAGAGAGGAGTTTTCCTGCAAAAAATCTTAAATGAGAGTTGTATAGCAAAACATAATCACCTACATTAAACTCGCGCTTTTGTATCCTTTTGTCATGCCATCTTTTAACTTTTTCTTTAAAAAATTTGGCATTCTCATAGGCCTGGGTTCTCCATTCATCAAGTGAGCGAATGTCAAATAGTCTCTTCTCACCGCAAGTTTGAAATCATAACTGAGCTCTTTAATATCCCAATATGCCTTATGTTCTAGTTCAAGAGGTAAGTGACATGATTTTCCATAAACCATTTTATACGGAGACATACCTATAGGATTTTTATATGCAGTTTTATAGGCCCATAATGCATCATCAAGTTTCTTGGACCAATTCTTTCTAGATCTATTAACAGTCTTTTGCAGAATTAATTTAAGCTCTCTATTACTCAATTCTACTTGACCACTAGACTGTGGGTGGTACGGAGATGCAATTCTATGATTAACATCATACTTAGCAAGCATTTTACGAAAAGCACCATGAATAAAATGTGAACAACCATCAGCCATTAAGTATCTAGGGACTCCAAACCTCGGAAAAATAACTTCTTTAAGCATCTTAATAGAGGTGTTATGATCAGCACTACTAGTTGGAATAGCTTCTACCCACTTAGTAACGTAATCAACAGCAACTAAAATATATGTATACCCATTAGAGGAAGGAAACGGTCCCATATAATCGAAGCCCCAAACATCAAATGGTTCAATGACAAGTGAATAGTTCATAGGCATTTCTTGACGTCTACTAATATTACCAATTCTTTGACGTTCATCACAAGACAAGACAAACTTACGGGCATCTTTGAAGAGAGTAGGCCAATAAAAACTGGATCGCAATACCTTATGTGCAGTTCTATCTCCAATGTGGTGTCCTCCATATGCCTCGGAGTGACACTTGCGTAGGATCTGTTCCTATTCATGCTCAGGTACACAACATCTTATAACACCATCTACTCCTTCTTTATAAAGGTGCAGGTCATCCCAGAAGTAATGTCTTAAATCATAGAAGAACTTTTTCTTTTGTTGGTATGTGAAACTAGGTGGTATAAATTTAGCAACAATGTAATTAGCATAATCAGCATACCATGGAGCAGTACGAGAAGCATTTATGATCGCTAATTGTTCATCAGGAAAGCTATCATCAATTGGTAGTGGGTCATCAAGAACATTCTCTAACCTAGACAAGTTGTCTGCAACGGGGTTCTCAGCTCCCTTTCTATCAATAATATGCAAATCAAATTCTTGTAGCAAGAAAACCCATCTAATAAGTCTAGGTTTAGCATCTTTCTTTTCCATAAGGTATTTAATAGCAGCATGATCAGTGTGAACAGTTACTTTGGAATCAACAATATAAGGTCTGAACTTATCACAAGCAAACACAACTGCTAAAAATTCTTTTTCAATAGTAGCATAATTTCTCTGGGCACTGTCTAGAATTTTACTAGCATATTGGATAACATTTAATTTCTTATCAACTCTTTGTCTTAGAACAGCACCTACAACATAATCACTAGCATCACACATGATTTCAAAGGGTAAATTCTATAGGTAGATATGGTGGATGATGACACACAAGTATAGGGGATCTATCGTGGTACTTTCGATAAGTAAGAGTGTCGAACCCAACAAGGTGGAGAAGGAAATGACAAGCGTTTTCAGTAAGGTATTCTCTACAAGCACTGAAATTATCAGTAACAGATAGTTTTGTGATAAGGTAATTTGTAATGGGTAACAAGTAACAAAAGTAAACAAGGTACAGCAAGGTGGCCCAATCCTTTTTGTAGCAAAGGACAAGCCTGGACAAACTCTTATATGAAAGTGCTCCCGAGGACACATGGGAATTATCGTCAAGCTAGTTTTCATCATGCTCATATGATTCACATTCGTTACTTTGATAATTTGATATGTGGGTGGACCGGTGCTTGGGTACTGCCCTTCTTGGACAAGCATCCCACTTATGATTAACCCCTCTCGCAAGCATCCGCAACTACGAAAGAAGAATTAAGGTAAACCTAACCATAGCATGAAACATATGGATCCAAATCAGCCCCTTACGAAGCAACGCATAAACTAGGGTTTAAGCTTCTGTCACTCTAGCAACCCATCATCTACTTATTACTTCCCAATGCCTTCCCCTAGGCCCAAATAATGGTGAAGTGTCATGTAGTCGATGTTCACATAACACCACTAGAGGAAAGACAACATACATCTCATCAAAATATCGAATGAATACCAAATTCACATGACTACTTATAACAAGACTTCTCCCATGTCCTCGGGAACAAACGTAACTACTCACAAATCATATTCATGTTCATAATCAGTGGGGTACTAATATGCATAAAGGATCTAAACATATGATCTTCCACCGAATAAACCAACTAGCATCAACTACAAGGAGTAATCAACACTACTAGCAACCCACAGGTACCAATCTGAGGTTTTGAGACAAATATCGGATACAAGAGATGAACTAGCGTATGAGAGGAGATGGTGCTGGTGAAGATGTTGATGGAGATTGACCCCCTCTCGATGAGAGGATCGATGGTGATGGCGATGGCGATGATTTCCCCCTCACAATGGGATGTTTCCCCGGTAGAACAGCTCCGTTGGAGCCCTAGATTGGTTCCGCCAAGGTTCCGCCTCGAGACGGTGATAACCACAAGTGTAGGGGATCGCAACAGCTTTCGAGGGTAGAGTATTCAACCCAAATTTATTGATTCGACACAAGGGGAGCCAAAGAATATTCTGAAGTATTAGCAGTTGAGTTGTCAATTCAACCACACCAGGATAACTTAGTATCTGCAGCAAAGTATTTAGTAGCAAAGTATTATGATAGTAATGGTAACAGTGGCAAAAGTAAAGATAATAGTTTTGTAGTAATTGTAACAGTAGCAACGGAAAAGTAAATAAGCAAAGCTCAATATGTGAAAAGCTCATAGGCATTGGATCAGTGATGGATAATTATGTCGGATGCGATTCCTCATATAATAGCTATAACATAGGGTGACACCGAACTAGCTCCAATTCATCAATGTAATGTAGGCATGTATTCCGAATATAGTCATACGTGCTTATGGAAAAGAACTTGCATGACATCTTTTGTCCTAGCCTCCCGTGGCAGCGGGGTCCTAGAGGAAACAAAGGGATATTACGGCCTCCTTTTAATAGAGAACCGGAACAAAGCATTAGCACATAGTGAATAGATGAACTCCTCAAACTATGGTCATCACTGAGAAGTATCCCGATTATTGTCACTTCGGAGTTGTCGGATCATAACACATAATAGGTGACTATAGACTTGCAAGATAGGATCAATAACTCACATATATTCATGAAAACATAATAGGTTCAGATCTGAAATCATGGCACTCGGGCCCTAGTGACAATCATTAAGCATAGCAAAGTCATAGCAACATCAATCTCAGAACATAGTGGATACTAGGGATCAAACCCTAACAAAACTAACTTGATTACATGGTAAATCTCATCCAACCCATCACCGTCCAGCAAGCCTACGATGGAATTACTCACGCACGGCGGTGAGCATCATGAAATTGGTGATGGAGGATGGTTGATGATGACGACGGCGACGAATCCCTCTCTCTGGAGCCCGGAACGGACTCCAGATCAGCCCTCCCGGGAGAGATTAGGGCTTGGCGGCGGCTCCATATCGTAAAACGCGATGAAACTTTCTCTTTGATTTTTTTCTCTGCGAAACGGAATATATGGAGTTGGAGTTGAGGTCGGTGGAGCATCAGGGGCCCACGAGACAGGGGGGCGCGCCCAGGGGGGAGGGCGCGCCCCCCACCCTCGTGGATAGGGTGTGGGGCCCCTGGCCTTGATTCTTTCGCCAGTATTTTTTATATTTTCCAAAACTTATCTCCGTGGATTTTCAGGTCATTCCGAGAACTTTTGTATTCTGTACAATAAAAAACATCATGGCAGTTCTCCTGAAAACAGCATCAGTAGTTTCATTCAAATCATGCAAATTAGAGTCCAAAACAAGGGCAAAAGTGTTTGGAAAACTAGATACGTTGGAGACGTATCAACTCCCCCAAGCTTAAACCTTTGCTTGACCTCAAGCAATTAAGTTGATAAACTGAAAGTGATAAATAAAAACTTTTACAAACTCTGTTTGCTCTTGTTGTTATAAATATGTAAAGCCAGCATTCAAGTTTTCAGCAAAGATTATGAACTAACCATACTCACAATAACACTTAGGTCTCACATTTACTCATATCAATGGCATAATTAGCTAGCGAGCAATAATAATAAAACTCGAATGACAACACTTACTCAAGACGATCATAATATGATATAACAAAATGGTATCTCGCTAGCCCTTTCTGAGACCGCAAAACATAAATGCAGAGCACCTTTAAAGATCAAGGACTAGCTAAACATTGTAATTCATGGTAAAAGAGATCTAGTCAAGTCATACACAATATAAACTAATAGTGATGAATGCAAATGACAGTGTGCTCTCCAGCGGGTGCTTTTTAATAAGAAGGTGATGACTCAACATAAAAGTAAATAGATAGGCCCTTCGCAGAAGGAAGCAGGATTTGTAGAGGTGCTAGAGCTCGATTTTAAAATAGAGATGAATAACATTTTGAGCGGCATACTTTCACTATCAACGGAACAACTGTGAGATGGTGATATCTTCCATACTACATGCATTATAGGCGGTTCCCAAACAGAATGGTAAAAGTTTATACTCCCCCACCACCAACAAGCATCAATCCATGGCTTGCTCGAAACAACGAGTGCCTCCAACTAACAACAGCCCTGGGGAAGTTTTGTTTAATTATATTCATTTTCTTTGATCTTATTGGATCATGGGACTGGGCATCCCGGTTACCGACCCTTTCTCGTGAATGAGGAGCGGAGTCCACTCCTCTTGAGAATAACCCACCTAGCATGGAAGACATAGACAGCCCTAGTTGAAACATGAGCTGCTCGAGCATACAAAACAGAATTTCATTTGAAGGTTTGGAGTTTGGCACATACAAATTTACTTGGAATGGCAGGTAGATACCGCATATAGGAAGGTATGTTGGACTCATATGGAACAACTTTGGGGTTTAAGGAGTTTGGATGCACAAGCAGTATTCCCGCTTAGTACAGGTGAAGGCTAGCAAAAGACTGGGAAGCAACCAACTGAGAGAGCGACAACAGTCATGAACATGCACTAAAATTAATTTACATCGAGTACAAGCATGAGTAGGATATAATCTACCATGAACATAAATATCATGAAGGCTATGTTGATTTGTTTCAACTACATGTGTGAACATGTGCCAAGTCGAGTCACTCAATTCATTCAAAGGAGGATACCATCCCATCATACCACATCATAATCATTTTAATAGCATGTTGGCACGCAAGGTAAACCATTATAACTCATAGCTAATTAAGCATGGCACAAGCAACTATAATCTCTAAAGGTCATTGCAAATATGTTTACTTCATAATAAGCTGAATCAGGAATGATGAACTCATCACCTTTACAAAAACAAAAGTGGTCGAGTTCATACCAGCTTTTATCATCTCAATCAGTCCATCATATATCGTCATTATTGCCTTTCACTTGCACGACTGAACGATGTGTATAATAATAATAGTGCATGTGCATTGGACTAAGCTGGAATCTGCAAGCATTCAACTCAAGAGAGAAGACAAAGTAATATGGGCTCTAAGTTAAATAAACAATCATGCATATGAGAGCCACTAAACATTTTCAATATGGTCTTCTACTCTCGGCCCCCAAAGGAAAGAAAAGAAAATAAAACTATTTACACGGGAAAGCTCCCAACAAGCAAGAAGAAGAACGAGAAATCTTTTTGGGTTTTCATTTTAATTTCTACTACAAGCATGGAAATTAAACTAACTAATTTTTTTGGGTTTTCTTAGAGTTTATCAAACACACAAGAAGAAAGCTAGAAAAAGAAAAATAAACTAGCATGGATTACAATGAAAGAGTATGAGCACCGACGACTAGAATAGTGTGTGAAAATGAATGTAAAGTAGGTGAGAAATATGTACTCCCCCAAGCTTAGGCTTTTGGCCTAAGTTGGTCTATTGCCAAGGACTGCGGCTACTCTCCCCGGTGTACTGAGGGGTGTAATCAGGATACTACTGGCTGGCCATCTCCTCCGGATCCCACTGGTAAGATGATGCACGATAAGGGTCCAGTGAAGGTTCCGGCTCAGGCTCAAACTCTGGAGTGGATGGTTGGCCTCGATGAGCGTACACCGCTTCCGGCGTGACCAAATAATTAACTGCAGTCAAATCAAACAACAGAGGTGCAGGCAGAATAATAGTCTGATTGTGTTTCTTATTAAATCTCAAGTTATACAGGAGCATCTTATCATCATTATGAACAATAAACTCATGCACTACCATGCTCCTGTAATCTAAAAGGTAAGGAGGCAATATTGTCTCCTGTTTCTCATGGTGCCTAATAGGTATCTCAAAAAGTTTAGCAAGACGTGCAGCATAGATACCTCCAAAAATGGGGCTTTTTGTGCGGTACAGGCTTAGCCGTTTAGCAATGACGGCACCCATACTAAAACTATTATCACCAAACAAGGCATGGAGAAGAATAATAATATCAGGAACATTGAAGTTTCCACTATTTCCACGACCAATTAAGCATTTACTAGCAAATAAGGCAAAGTAGTGTAAAACAGGAAAGTGTATGCTAGAGATTCTCGCATCGGAACCCTTCTTTGGATCCCCTACAGTAATGGTGTTAACAAAGCCATTTACATCTTTACGATGTGGTTCATCTAATTTACCCTCAAAGAGTATTTTACATACCGCGCAAAAATTACGTAAATACATTTCTTTGAATTCATCATATAAATGAAATGATACTGAAGGTGGTGACTTCTTAGGATAATAATAAAAGTTTTGCATAAAAGTATTGGTGAGTAAGAGATACTGATCGATCCGGTCATGGAGGAAATCGGTGAGGCCTGCATTCTCCATCAAAGAATAAAAGTCTTCATAAATTTCGGCTTCTCTCAAGAAATCATCACAGGGCCATTCACATGGTCGTACTTCCGCTATGCGAGGAAGATTATACTTGGCCTTTTCCTTCTCTTTAGCTTGTTTTTCCTGGGAGCCTTGGCTAGAAGAGCCCCTCAAAAATCTCCTTATCATTTTCTGAAAATTTCTGAAATTTTAGTAACTTCAAAATAAAAGTGAATAAAACTAAATAAGATTGGTAGCAACTACTCCTACAAGTGCCTAGAGCCTATATCAAGCATTAGAATTACTTGGGACCTCATAAATTTGACATGCAAGCTCAAGAACAGGGTCACCTATGCAGCAAAAAAATTGCAATGAATAAATCACTAGAACAAAAACTAATTGGACCAATGGAGGAGTCACATACCAAGCAACAATCTCCCAAAGCAGTTTTGTGAATGGAGCTTTGAGCAAGGAGATCGAAAATCGCAGCAAAATGAGCTAGAACTCGTGCTTGAGCTGGATGGGGACTTTTTTGGGAAGAAGATGGAGTGTGTGGGTGAAGGAATAAGTGGAGGGGGGCCACCATGGGCCCATGAGACAGGGGGCGCGCCCAGGGGGTGTGGGCGTGCCCTCCACCCTCGTGGCCAGGTGCTTGCCCCTCCTGCAGTGTTTTCAGTGCCTAAAATCCTCAAATATTCCATAAAAAATCATACTAAATTTCCAGGGCATTTGGAGCACTTTTATTTTCGGGATATTTTTTTATTGCACGGATAATTAAGAAAATAGACAGATAATACTATTTTTGCTTTATTTAATCTAAATAACAGAAAGTAAAAAGAGAGTACAGAAGGTTGTGCCTTCTAGTTTCATCCATCTCCTGATCATCAAAATGAATCCACTAACAAGGTTGATCAAGTCTTGTTAACAAACTCATTCCAAATAACACGGAACTGGAGAAATTTTGAATAACACTAGGTTACCTCAACGGGGATATGAACATCCCCAACAATAAGAATAGCATACTTTTTCTTGACAGTAGGAAGAGGAAAGTCAAAACCTCCAATAATGATAGTTGGACTTTTTCCAATAGAATTGATGCTATGAACTTGAGGTTGTTTCCTCGGAAAGTGTATCGTATGCTCATTACCATTAACATGAAAAGTGACATTGCCTTTGTTGCAATCAATAACAGCCCCTGCAGTATTCAAAAAGGGTCTACCAAGGATAATCGACATACTATCGTCCTCGAGAATATCAAGAATAACAAAGTCCGTTAAGATAGTGACATTTGCAACCACAACAGGCACATCCTCAAAAATACCGATAGGTATAGCAGTTGATTTATCGGCCATTTGCAAAGATATTTCAGTAGGTGTCAACTTATTCAATTCAAGTCTACGATATAAAGAGAGTGGCATAACACTAGCACTAGCTCCAAGATCACATAAAGCAGTTTTAACATAATTTCTTTTAATGGAGCATGGTATAGTTGGTACCCCGGGGTCTCCAAGTTTCTTTGGTATTCCACCTTTAAATGTATAATTAGCAAGCATGGTGGAAATTTCAGCTTCCGGTATCTTTCTTTTATTTGTAATGATATCCTTCATGTACTTAGCATAAGGATTTACTTTAAGCATATCAGTTAAGCGCATACGTAAGAAGATAGGTCTAATCATTTCAGCAAAGCGCTCAAAATCCTCATCATCCATTGTCTTGGATGGTTTAGGAGGAAAGGGCGTGGGTTTCTGAACCCATGGTTCTCTTTCTCTACCGTGCTTCCTAGCAACAAAATATCTCTTATCATAAAGTTGATTCTTTGATTGTGGGTTATCAAGATCAACAGCAGGTTCAATCTCTACTTCATTATTTTTGCTAGCTTGAGCATCAACATGAACATTATCATTAACATTGGCACTAGGTTCATGTTCATCACCTGAATGTGTTTCAGCATCAGAAATAGAAATATCATTGGGATTCTCAGGTGTGTCTACAACAGGTTCACTAGAAGCATGCAAAGTCCTATCGTTTTTCTTTTTCTTCTTTTTAGAAGAACTAGGTGCCTCTAAATTATTTCTCTGAGAATCCTGCTCGATTCTCTTAGGGTGTCCTTCAGGATACAAAGGTTCCTGAGTCATTCTACCAGTTCTAGTAGCCACTCTAATAGCAAAGTCATGTTTATTATTTAATTCATCAAGCAAATCACTTTGAGCTTTAAGTACTTGCTCAGCTTGAGTAGCAACCATAGAAGCATATTTGCTAATGAGTTTAAGTTCACCTTTAACTCTACCCATATAATCACTCAAGTGTCCTATCTCGAAAGCATTATTCTTTAATTCTCTGCCAATATAAGCATTAAAACTTTCTTGTCTAGCCATAAAGTCATCAAATTCATCTAAGCATGGGCTATGAAATTTAGTAGACGGAATTTCAACTTTTATCATATCTATAGAGAGAATTTACCTTTACTACCTGTGTCGGGTTATCAGGACAATGTGTTTCTTCAACAGGCGGTATATTAAGACCATGTATTTCTTTAATAGGTGGTAAATTCTTAACATCTTCAGCTTTAATACCTTTTTCTTTCATTGATTTCTTTGCCTCTTGCATATCTTCAGGATTGAGAAATAGAACACCCCTGTTCTTCGGAGTTGGTTTAGGAATAGGCTCAGGAGTTGGCTCAATTGGCTCAGGGATTGCCTCAGGAATTGGCTCAGGAGGAGTCCAATTATTTTCATTAGTCAACATATTATTCAATAGTAATTCAGCTTGGTCGACTGTTCTTTCCCTGAAAGCACAACCAGCACAACTATCCAAGTAGTCCTTGGAAGCATCGGTTAGTCCATTATAAAAGATATCAAGTATTTCATTTTTCTTAAGAGGATGATTAGGCAAAGCATTAAGCAACCGGAGAAGCCTCCCCCAAGCTTGTGGGAGACTCTCTTCTTTGATTTGCACAAAATTGTATATTTCCCGCAGGGCAGCTTGTTTCTTATGAGCAGGGAAATATTTAGCAGAGAAGTAATAAATCATATCCTAGGGACTACGCACACAACCAGGATCAAGAGAATTAAACCAAGTCCTAGCATCACCCTTTAATGAGAATGGAAATATCTTAAGGATATAATAATAGCGAGACTTCTCATCATTAGTAAATAGGGTGGCTATATCATTTAACTTGGTAAGATGTGCCACAACAGTTTCAGATTCAAGGCCATAAAAATGATCAGATTCAACCAAAGTAATTATCTTAGGATCAACGGAGAATTCATAATCCTTACAGTAACACAGATAGGTGAAGTAGCAAAAGCGGGGTCAGGTTTCATTCTAGCATTAAGAGACTGCTGCTTCCATTTAGCTAATAACTTCTTGAGATCATATCTATCTTTGCAAGCAAAAATAGCTCTAGCAGCTTCCTCATTCATAACATAACCCTCAGGAACAACAGGTAATTCATAATCAGGGGGAGAACTTTCATCATCACTATCATCAATAATAGCATCTTCAATAATTTCAATCTCTCTAACCCTAGCAAGTTGTTCATCAACAAATTCACCTAATGGCACAGTAGTATCATGCACAGAAGTAGTTTCATCATAAGTATCATGCATAGCAGAAGTGGCATCATCAATAACATGCGACATATCAGAGTTCAAAGCAGTAGCACGTTTAGGTGTCACAAGCTTACTAATAACAGAAGGAGAATCTAGTGCAGAGCTAGATGGCAGTTCCTTACCTCCCCTCGTGGTTGAGGGCAAAATCTTAGTTCTTTCGTCTTTCAAGTTCCTCATAGTGATCAGCAGATATAAATCCCAAGTGACTCAAAGAATAGAGCTATGCTCCCCGGCAACGGCGCCAGAAATTAGTCTTGATAACCCAAAAGTATAGGGGATCGCAACAACTTTCGAGGATAGAGTATTCAACCCAAATTTATTGATTCGACACAAGGGGAGCCAAAGAATATTCTTATGTATTAGCAGTTGAGTTGTCAATTCAACAACACCTGGATAACTTAGTATCTGCAGCAAAGTATTTAGTAGCAAAGTAGTATGATAGTAATGGTAACAGTGGCAAAAGTAAAGATAATAGTTTTGTAGTAATTGTAATAGTAGCAACGGAAAAGTAAATAAGCAAAGCTCAATATGTGAAAAGCTCGTAGGCATTGGATCAGTGATAGATAATTATGTCAGATGCGATTCCTCATGTAATAGTTATAACATAGGCTGGCACCGAACTAGCTCCAATTCATCAATGTAATGTCGGCATGTATTCCGAATATAGTCATACGTGCTTATGGAAAAGAACTTGCAAGACATCTTTTGTCCTACCCTCCCGTGGCAGCGGGGTCCTAGCGGAAACTAAGGGATATTAAGGCCTCCTTTTAATAGAGAACCGGAACAAAGCATTAGCACATAGTGAATAGATGAACTCCTCAAACTATGGTCATCACCGAGAAGTATCCCGATTATTGTCACTTCGGGGTTGTCAGATCATAACACATAATAGGTGACTATAGACTTGCAAGATAGGATCAAGAACTCACATATATTCATGAAAACATAATAGGTTCAGATCTAAAATCATGGCACTCGGGCCCTAGTGACAAGCATTAAGCATAGCAAAGTCATAGCAACATCAATCTCAGAACATAGTGGATAGTAGGGCTCAAACCCTAACAAAACTAACTTGATTACATGGTAAATCTCATCCAACCCGTCACCGTCCAGGAAGCCTACGATGGGATTACTCACGCACGGCAGTGAGCATTATGAAATTGGTGATGGAGGATGGTTGATGATAACGACGATGACGAATCCCCCTCTCCGGAGCCCCGAACGGACTCCATATCAGCCCTCCCAAGAGAGATTAGGGCTTGGCGGCGGCTCCTTATCGTAAAACGTGATGAAACTTTCTCTCTGATTTTTTCTCCGTGAAACGGAATATATGGAGTTGGAGTTAAGGTCGGTAGAGCATCAGGGGGCCCATAAGACAGGGGGGCGCGCCTAGGGGGGAGGGCGCGCCCCCACCCTCGTGGACATGGTGTGGGCCCTCTGGCCTTGATTCTTTTGCCAGTATTTTTTATATTTTCCCAAACTTATCTCTGTGGATTTTCAAGTCATTCCGAGAACTTTTGCTTTCTGCACAATAAATAACATCATGGCCGTTCTACTGAAAACAGCGTCGGTCTGGGTTAGTTTCATTCAAATCATGCAAGTGAGAGTCCAAAACAAGGGCAAAAGTGTTTGGAAAAGTAGATATGTTGGAGACGTATCAGACGGCGGCGCTTCGTCTCGAAAGCTTCCTTATGATTTTTTCCAGGGCCAAAGACACCTTATACCAGAAGATGGGCATGGGGGGCTTCCAGGTGGCCCACGAGGCAAGGGCGTGCCCAGGGGGGTAGGGCGCCCCCCCCCCATCCTCATGGACAGTGGGTGGCCCCCCTCTGGTGCTTTCTTCGTCCAATATTTTTAATATATTCTAAAACTAACTTTCGTGGAGTTTGAGGACTTTTGGAGTTGTGCAGAATAGGTCTCTAATATTTGCTCCTTTTCCAGCCTAGAATTCCAGCTGTCGGCATTCTCCCTCTTCATGTAAACCTTGTAAAATAAGAGAAAGGCATAAGTATTGTGACATAATGTATAGTAACAGCCCATATTGTAATAAATATCGATATAAAAGCATGATAAAAATGGACGTATCAGTGGACACTCACGGCAAGAAACTGGTTTTAAGGGTTCTTGGATGCACAAGTAGTATCTCTACTTACTACGAATTTTTGGCTAGCAAAAGATCCTAGGCAAACACCACATGTTGGAGGATCTATGACAATATAACTTCTATGCAAATATACACAACCATAACTCATTACGTTGTTTTCCTTGTCCAACTTCAACTAATTTGCTCAAGTTTGAAAATAATTAATGGGTATTCACAATCATAGAATATTTCCAAGATAATACATTTGCATGTGAAAGTTCTCTTCCTTATATTAACCATTCATGAATTGCTTGTATGACCAATATTGTGATTGTCAAGCTTCAAAAGATTTCACTTTCTAAACCCAATATGAAGCCACTACTAGGCATGATATTAACATATAATTTCAACTTCATGATATTCAGTTCATTCAACAATTTTCTCATAGGATATAAGTGAAGCACAAGAGTAAATGACAGGCTACTCCAAAAAATATAAGTGAAGATCAAGCGAGTAGTTAAGTAAATAGGTAGCTAATTGTGGACTTTCTCTTATTTAAAAACTTTCAGATCTAAGTATTTTATTAAAATAGCAAGCAAAACAGAATAAAATGGCATTCCGAAAATAGCACAACTCATCTAAAGAAGCAAAAACTTAGGCTCAACCGATACTAACCGATAATTGTTGAACAAGAAAGGTAGGATGCCTACCGGGGCATCCCCAAGCTTAGATGCTTGAGACTTATTGGAATATTATCTTGGGATGCCTTGGGAATCCCCAAGCTTGAGCTTTTGTGTCTCCTTAATTCCTTTTATATCACGGTTTCCCTAAATCTTAAAAACTTCATCCACACAAAACTCAACAAGAACTTGTGAGATAAGTTAGTATAAAAAAATGCAATAACCTTATCATTCTCTACAGTAGAAAATCACTAAAATTATTATTCAACATTGCACACTAAATGCCTCTGCATATTTAATACTCATGTCCTTAAATAGAATCATTGAACTAGCAAACATATGCAAACAATGCAATCATAACAGCAATCTGTCTAAACAGAACAGCCTATAAAGAGTGTAATATTCATCATACTTACCTAACTCCAAAAATTCTAAAAAATTACCACACTGTAGAAAATTTATTATAGCTTACCATGCAAAAAGTTTCAACATTTTATCACATTCTTACTTTTCTAGAGAATTTTTGCAACAACAACAAACTTTCTGTTTTGAAACAGCCACAAGTAGACTCGCAAAATAAGCATGGCAAAGGCTATACTTGACATTTTTATTGAAGTAAAAGATGCAGAACATTATTATCGATAACAGCAAGCAAATCCTAACAAAAGAAAATGACGCACCAAGCAAAACACATATCATGTGACGAATAAAAATATAGCCTCAAGTAAGGTTACCGATAATGTTGGAGACGAAAGAGGGGATGCCTTCCGGGGCATCCCCAAGCTTAGTTGCTTGGATATTCCTTGAATATTACCTTGGAAGTGCCTTGGGAATCCCCAATCTTAGGGTCTAGTCACTCCTCATTCTCCTCATATCGATATCTCACCCAAAACTTGAAAACTTCAATCACACAAAACTTAACGGAACTTCATGAGATAGGTTAGTATGATAAAGAGCAAACCATTCACTTTGGTACTGTCAAAGACAAGATTCATAATTGTTCTCACACAATGCCTACTATATCCTATCATTTCCACAATTTATACTGAGCAATATAAGCCATAGAAACTAGGAAACAAACAAACTATGCATTGAAAACAGAATCTGTCAAGAACAGAACAGTCTGAAATAATATGTACTAGTAAAACGCCCGTGCGTTGCTACGGGCCACAACACATAAGAATGAATTTGTCTTCATAAAATTTATCCATATGGACTACCTTAACTACATCCTATATATGAAGGAGACAATAATCCTAGACGCACTTACGAGAGTTTTAGAAAATCTCCTTTTAACTAATCTTTCTCCCCCTGGTTTCCAGCTGGGGTTGGCCCCATCCTTTCCTGATCTTAAATCATGTTGGTCCACAGTAGATAGTCCATTAAACCCGTAAAAGAACTTCCCGTAGATGTAGCATTACTCTCGAGGAGAAATATGGTTATCCAGACTATCCGAGTGTTATCACCAACACGTGGTCTCAACCCAAAAAAACCACCACAAGACGCACTCTCTTTTTTCTGCCGGACCCTCCCCTTACTACTCGTTTTCCTGCCATAGCGAGACATCTTTTTATTTGTTGAAACCCTCACCTTCAGAAACATGTCTAACATGTAACATTAGGATCATCGTGCATGTCATGTGACCTTTTTTATGGTAGATAACTTTTCTTCTTCCTACTATCTCTGCCATTGAAGCCCCCTTCTCCAATAAAAAATAATATATTTTTAATAGAATGATAAACATATTGCGCCATAAAGCAAATGCAATCAGTGCATGTCATGTGACCTTGTCATCTTTTTATGCAGTGGCGAAGCCACGTTGAGAGGAGTGTGGTTAATTGACCACACAGGTTTTTGGCAAATCCTTTGTAAACAAGTACAAATCATGTAACTTTTTTTTATAAATTTGATGAAAACATATGTATTTGACATCACACATTTAAAATGACATCACAGACTTCTGATCCTGGCACCACCACTGCTTTTATGGTAGATAACTTTTCTTCTACTCACTATCTCTGCCTTGGAACCCCCTTCTCTAATAAAAAATAATACATTTTTTGTAGCAGGATAAACGTATTGCGCCATGAAGCAAGTGCAATCAGTTCATGCATACCGATATGTTCTCTATAGCAAAAATTTACTGGATTTTTTTTGTTGCAAAATCCATCATATCTCCACATCTCGACTCAATTTTTTTAGATTCATCTTGAATAATATTACAACCACTACTATGGCATCTGGTCCTTTTTGAATCCTTGTCGATAGTATTCCTTGTAGAATACTATTTTCATTACCAAACGTCAATAATTTCTCACAGTCCAGGAGTGTCAGCTCCTTACTAACATGTACTCCCTCCGTTCCTAAATATAAGTCTTTTTAGAGATTCCACCGTGGACTACATATGGAGCAAAATGAGTGAATCTACACTCTAAAATATGTCTATATACATCCGTATGTAGTTTGTAGTGGAATCTCTAAAAAGACTTACATTTAGGAACGGAGGGAGTAGTACTTTACATGTATTAAAATTTAAAAGGGATAGGAGTTTCTTTGCTTTACATAGCCTAGAAACATAATGACTATAAAATACTAATAAATCTAATGGTTCCAATAAATAGAAATTCAGCGATAGGAGTTTCTACATCTTGGACGGTGGTACCATCCATATAATTCATCTGAGCAGTACCTAGTGACTTGTTTCACAATCAAGTAGTTCTGGAAGCCCCTTAAAGCAACAACAAAGATATTTCATAGATCACCAACTTATAGTTTGTGAACCGTAGCACTATAGAAGTAACTCACCATACTCTCTCTACTCCCGGCGAAAATCAATCCTTGTTCCCTCCCCATGGAGCATGGAACATATACATCAGCAGTTCATGTTCACTTCTTAAATGGTCATTCAGATAAGCATGTAGCCTGCTGCAAAAATATAGTAAATCCTGTCCAAAGCAACAATCTTTAAGATACAACCATATCTAGTTCAAATGCAATAAAAAAATTAGTGCTTCTGTTTCCAACAACAAATGTTAACATCTCTGGCTATGTTACTTTGAATCGAGATATCTGCTATGGAGTTCATGAAATATATTTTGCAGTTAATGGCCCATCCAAGTTAAGTACATGTATAGACATGAACAAAGCAATGTAAAGGCCATACAGTGATAATCACAAATCTTTGGCATATCACCTTGATAAAGTATTAGTATAAAACTATAAATACTCTAAAGGAACGTCGTTTACTCAATGATAAGAAACTCAATTTCTATTAATAACTTAACTGGCAATATAACTTGTTCATATGCAATAAAACTTATCATGGAAATTAGCACAAGCTATGTAGTCTGTTGCCTGTGTGCTCTCCTATATAAGTACTTGGTAAATGCACAAGCAGCACATTTACCTACTCATCATGTGAAACTCTGCAGGAAGCTTCACAAATGCACTCACCTTTCTAAAAAGCATAGTAGACACCACGACCCTTTACAGCTACCTGCTCATCATGCAAAAATCTGAAGGAATCTCCCTGACTGCATAGGATTTCTGAAAGCATAGTAGACACCACGGGATTCCCCCTTATTTCCTGGACCATGGTGTCTGTCATGCTCCCATTTTGGGTCATCCTTCTTAGAACCCCCAACCAGTGTTCACATTTATCTGAACCGGTTCTCTGAAATATAACCATGAACACAAAAATTAGTCGGCAATCATGATGGTTAAGTGGAAGTACTTAAGAAGGTTAGTAGTAAACTATATGGCCTAGTGATGATATAACCACGGTAGCTTAAGAAACATGACTGAAGCCACATCACTTGTGTCATTATCCAGCCAATATTCACCTTTTTAAATTGTAGATTGAAGCCAATGTGAACATACTGAGATACAAAGCATGAAGCTTCTAAATTCCGTACCTATACATCAATACAAAGCATGGGAGTGCATGAAGCTTTTAAACTTCAAAACCTATACATCAATGCAAAGCATGGGAGCAAACATATTCTTGTTTTTCTGTGATCTATGCTTCTGCCCGCTAACTCCTTCATCCTACTTGTTGCTTCCTTGAGCCTCTCATTTCTATGGAATTTAAGTAGTGGGTTTAATTTAGAACAATCAGTATCTACAGAAAAATATAATAAGGGAAATTTCAGTAGCTTTGGGAGCAATTTATTAAATACATTGCAAATCTCAACTTTGATATCAATCTTAATTTTCTTTGAAGAAATTGTGTACAGCTAGGTTATCATAGAAGGATATCACCTAATGCCGAGCTATGCTCCACATGGACATCAGGCAATCGTAGCACTGGCCACGGTCCTCCAGCCACATGATAGTCCACCAGAGAAATCCTCCCCGTGGTCTGAGCAGGTTCAGATTTACCTTTGGCATTAAAAACAACACACACACACACACACACACAATATTAGTATAATGCAAGTGCTTTATACATACACATAGGCTTCATTTCTGATCCAAATTATGGAATATGAGCAGATGTAAAGCCCATAGAAGTCCACTACAGTACGCTTCATGTGGAATTCAAGTTGTTAAATTAAATAACTACATGCACCAAGATAACAACATGTGTTTTTGTATATTAGTTCAGTTCATAAAATCTAGCAAAGGTGTATGCTCACTCATTTCTCTTTGGTTCCATTCCTCTGTTCTTCCTTGGTGCAAAACATGAACTATTAACCACGTGAATCTTTTTACGCCTATAATTGGCCCTTCTAAATGTTTTCTTGCCCTTGTTCTTCCACTTCTGGTATTACTACAGATGTCTGGGCTTCCAATATTTCCCTTACCTTATGCATCCTACGGCTTAATGGAGTGTCATTCAGTTTTTGGAATGCTCAAACGGAAATATAAATTATCTAGTAAGTTATTTAGTAATTTAAGTAAATCATATAAGTTCACTTTTCTTATTTTCTTAGACTGAAGATACTTGTGATATGTTATGAGTGGAATCTATGAGAGAAAAAAAGCAGTTGTATTCTTGAAAAGAACTGATTTCATGCGCTCGAACGTTTCGTCGGAACCCAACGTTGGAAAGGCCCGAATCTGTTTTTAGAACATGGCTCTGCTATTGTATAACTACAAACCATGGAAAGGCTCGAATCTGTTTTTAGAACATGGCTCTGCTATTGTATAACTACCTATGAACTCACAAATCTTGAAGGTCATTCACTATATGCAATGAATACACAATGTTTTATTGATTGGTGACAATAAGTACAAAAAACAATAAGCCTCATGTGGATAGAAAAGGATGACAGGCTTGCTACCGAGAACATACCGATTACAGAAAAAGGATGTCAGGCTTGCTTCTAGTTCTTGAGTTTTTGGTCAGATATCAGCTCATCAACCAAAAATCTTCAATGCAGGCTCAATAACCTCATTTCAGTTCCTTCTTTGTCAACTATTTCATCAATGCAGGCTCAATAACCGTCCAGACCTAAACCCGTTATCAAAATACTCAGGATATTAGCTACCGATGAGCATTCACAAGCGAGATATCTAAAACATTTAATAAATCTCACGAGGTGAACACTTACTTGGAAATACTTTGGAAGAGTGTTGTATTTACAAGACCTCTTGAAATGCCAGTAGGATCATTACATGTCGCAGATTGAAAGTGTGTTATATCGACTAGAGGGGGGTGAATAGGCGATTTTTATGAATTCTTCACTGAGGAATTTGCCGGTGAGGAAATTCCTTAGCGAAGAACTACTTGCAGCGGAATAAGTACTCAGAAGTAAGCATGACAGAATACACACATCGTAATCATGATGAAATGAAGACAAACACAGAGTACAGAAAGCGTAAACACAGGATAACACAAGATGAAGACAAACAGACTGAAGAAATTGAACTGAGGAAATTGAGAAAGTCTTCAGTCAAAGTCTTCAAACACAGATACGAACAATCACTCAACACAGTAATGAGGAAATGAAAGAGTTGAGGAAATAGAACCAGTAGGGTTGGTGAAGACAATGATTTGGTAGACCAGTTCCAACTGATGTCTCAGTTGTATGTCTGGTTGGAGCGGCTGAGTATTTAAACTCGAGGACACACAGTCCCGGACACCCAGTCGCTGAGCACGTAGCTCAGGACACCAAGTTCTCACCATATTCTCCTTGAACTAAGGTCACACAGACCTCGTCCAATCACTCGTGGTAAGTCTTCAGGTGACTTCCAAACCTTCACAGACTTCGGTCACTCGGCGATCCACAATTCCTCTTGGATGCTCTAGACCATGACGCCTAATCATTTGGAAGAAGCACATTCTTCAAAGGTAACAAGCATCGGATCCACGCAGGATCAATCTCTTCAGTGATGCTCAATCACTTTGGGTTTGTAGGTGTTTGGGTTTGGGTTTTTCCTCACTCGATGATTTTTGCTCAAAGTCCTCGGAGGATGGGTTGCTCTCAAATGACAAGTGTCAGTTTCTCTCGGAGCAGCCAACCAGCTAGTGGTTGTAGGGGGCGGCTATTTATAGCCTAGGAAGCAGCCTGACATGATAAGACATAAATGCCCTTCAATGATATGACTGTTAGGTGGATAACATATTTTGGGACAGTTGGCGCGCAGCATAGCAACGGTTGGAAATTTGACTCTCAAATTCTTCAGGGCTATCATGTTCCTCACAGTGTAGGCAATCCGCACTGGCGAATTCCTAACTCCTCGGTCAGAACAAATTCCTCAGCGACCACAAGAACTTCGTCTCTGTCATGAAGAAATTGACTGAACTGTATGATATTTCCAATGGCTTCACTCGAAGGGATTGGTAGGAGTAGGATTTTGAGTTGAGCATCACATGGAAAATTTTCCTTAGTATTTCCTCGACCCCCTTTAACAGTACGGTGTTTCCTATGACTCAAGAAAGATAAAAACAAAACTATGAAAAAGAAAGTCTTCAATCTTCATATTCCTTGCATTAATATCAAGTCCTCACGGACACACCAATTTCTTCACTGTCAAAGTCTTCATGAAAGTCTTCAGGAATACCAAAATCTTCAGTCGAATTTATTTATTTTTAGGGGTCGACTTTCACTGTAAATATCAAACTCCTCATAGACTTATAGACCTGTGTACACTCATAAACACATTAGTCCCTTAACCTAGTCTTCAATACATCAAAATCACTAAGGGGCACTAGACGCACTTACAATCTCCCCCTTTTTGGTGATTGATGACAATATAGGTTAAGTTTTCAACGGGGATAAACATATGAAGTGTAAGTACTGATATTGAGGAATTTGATTGCAAGATATAGAAAAACTCCCCTGAAGATGTGCATAGTGAGGAATTTGATTGTGAAGCATTGCACACTTGAAGAGTTGAATCATGGAGATCTCCCCCTATATCTTGTAATTCATACATGCATTTGACATACAATATGAAGAATTTGAAATGCATGATGAAATATGGTGCCTGAAGAGATTCAACATGCGAGCAATAATTTTAACGAGGAACAAGCATGCAGAATAACGCATCAAAAGTGTTAGAGCACAGTGCATCAAAAGTATCAGAGCACCATCGGGTTTAAGATTACAACTTGATCCAATAAAAGTTTCAGAAGAGCGAGAGTTGTAACTTAGCAAAAAAAGCCCATATAATAGACCCGCTTGAAGACTAACTCAGATTTCTCCCCCTTTGTCATCGAATGACCAAAAGGATCGAAACTG
Organism: Triticum dicoccoides; assembly: GCF_002162155.2. Taxonomy (NCBI): domain Eukaryota; kingdom Viridiplantae; phylum Streptophyta; class Magnoliopsida; order Poales; family Poaceae; genus Triticum; species Triticum dicoccoides. The sequence goes on from NC_041393.1 coordinate 124,373,954, forward strand.
AGGACTAACGCCCCTGAAGAATATCAAGTTGATGGAGGAGCACCAGCGTTGTCGGGGTCGGTTGTCGTAGTAGGGCCTGCCGCAGTGTCGTCCAAGTGTTCATTTTCATCAGTGTCGCGCGATGAAGAATGGGAGCTGGCCACCAAGGAAGGAACCTTGACCTTCTTGAATTTCTTCGGTGGAGGTGCAGACCAGTCAAATTCTTCCTTGAGACCCATGCTCTTCAGATCTTCTGCGCTGTAGATATGAGATAGAACAGTCCAGGTACAGTTGAAGGTTTCATGGAGGTAGTATTGGTTTTTCTTCACTGCATTGTGTGTTGAGGTCATGTTGTAAAGAATTGAACCAAACTGACGCTTGACCCATTTATGATTGCGATCAACTTTCCGATGAAGACTGAGGAGTAACTCACGATCAGTCATCATCCTGGGTGCTGTGGCTTGAGGAATTTGCTTGGCAGAGGTGTTGGCGGCAGAGTCATGTGTGGCAGAGTCATCATTGGTGGAGTAAGATGCAGCCTTGCGAAATTGACCATCCAATGGACGAATGCCTTCATCTATCACAGCAGTTGCCTTGCCTTTGTCATCAGCTGAGGAAAATGTCCGTTTGAGGACTTCAATTGGGGGCAAGTAGTTGCCGTGGTTCAGAGTATCAGCCTTGTAATTGAGTGAAGACCTTGTCCTGATGAACCTCATAATCCATGGTGCATAAGGCTTCAGCTCAAAAAGTGACATAGCAATATTTGCCAGAGTCCTCATGAAGAAATCATGGAAGTTGACGGGAACGCCATGAATGATATTGAAAAGCATATTCTTCATGATGCCAACGACTTCTTCATCAATTGAGTCATGGCCTTTGATAGGACTCATTGTCTTCGTCAGAATGCGATAGACAGTCCGAGGCACATACAGTAATTCATTAATGAGGAATTTGGTTCGTGGGGCCTACCTTGGCTTCAAAGGCTTCATCAGCACTTGCATTTAATGATTTGTAAGCTCAGGTTCATTGTAGACGCAACGGGCACCATCAAGGGGAGGACTGAGTGGGAGGGCACGAAGCAATTCAGTTGCTGGTGCCTTGTAGTGAGTATTTTCTGACATCCAGTCTAGCACCCAAGTGTTCACATCTTCAGAATTTCCTGTGATGTGCAGCATTGCAAAGAGTTGAAGAATGAGTTCTTCATTCCAATCACAGATGTCAGTGCAGAAATTCAGCAATCCAGCATCATGAAGAACACTGAGGACTGGCTCGAAGCACGGCAGAGATTCCATGTCCACGTGAGGAATGTGTGCATGATCGAAGACTTTGTCTTTGTCGAATAGCACAAAGGAATAAAAGTTGACTTGACTAGCAGTCCAGAGACGCCTCTTCCTTATACGAGCAGAATCATAGGGATTGTAGTCAGTGAAGAACACATGCTCGTTGAAGAAATCTGCAGCCTTAAACTTTTGCTTCTTTGAGAATGGATCCTTTGGCTTGGGCATAGGAGTGTCCGTGAGTTGCATCACAACCTCAGGAATCACAATCTCCGGTTCTTCAGGATGAGGAATTTCTGGTTCCTCTTCAGTGGCAGTCTGCATGTTCAAAGTATCAGCAACAGCAGTTTCTTCAGCACTAGTGGATGGAATTTCTTCATGCACAGACGAGGTGGGATGAGTTTCTTCAGAGCCTATTTGAACGGTTGGTGCAGGGGACTGAGGTATTTGCTGTAGTGGGGTGAAGTGTGGAGAATTGGGATGCTGACTTTCCCAAAAGTCATCATTCATCACAGGCGTAGTGCATCCAATATCCACGTCTTCATCTTCAATTTCTTTAATGCCAGCCTCTTCAGCTGTGAACTGAGGCATTGGCGAGGAAGCAACAGGCATTGAAGGGATCGCATCCACTTTAATTTCTTCATCAATCTGCTCTGACAAAGCAGCAGAATGATTTTCTTCATCAGATCCGCTAGGGATCACATATTCTTCACCAAAAGGAACAAGGTCCTTTGATGGCATGGAGGAAATTGGACCAGCATCAATTGGATTCTCAAGTGAGCTGGTCATGGTCTTCATTTTCTTCGAAGCTGAAGAACCTGAAGCAGATGATGCTTTCCTTTTCTTCACTGCAGCTCTCTCTGCATCCTTGGTCTTCCTCACATCTGATGTAGATGGAAGGGTAGGAGTTGATGTAGGCGTAGAAGGAGCTGAGGAATCTGTTTTAATTTCCTCAGGCGCAACTGATGCAGTTGCCCTGACTTCTTCATTTTCTTCAGGCGCACCACTAGTGGATGCCCTAGCAATGTCTTCAGCGGCTGGAATGGAGTGATCAGCCCTGGAACTAGCATTTTCATCAGCAGCTGGAAAATCATCAGCGGTGCTGGCATGTTCTTCAGTTTGCTGAATAGAGGCTTCAGCTTGAGGAATTTCTTCTTGCGATGGGGCTGCAACATTGGTGAACTTCTCAGTCAGTTTAACGAACCTGACTTTGGCTCCTTGCCAATCAGCATAATAAGCATTGAAATCATCGCTGAGGGCTTTGATTTCATACTGGATCGTGAGGAGTTCATCAGTTGTCATTTTGACAACGTTGTTCCTCAGGAACTTCTCTTTCCTGAACTGAGCCTTCTTGATTTCCCTGGCCTTCTCAAATTTCCATTTCTCTTCATTGATGAAATGGGTTAGCACGTGACTTTGGCCAGGAGTCGAATGAAAATCAGGCATAGGAATGTTTGGGTCCTTATGCCAGAGATCAATGTAGTCGAGGATCACCTTTGGATCCAAAAGCAGTGGCACATTTGTGCCTTTGGCTCTAGCGGCCCTTTCTTGCCTGTCTCTGATGATTTCTGCAAGTTCATCATCATCAGCTTCATCGTCAGATGGCACTTGGAAGGCAACTTGTTTCTTCTTTGGACTAGGCCGAGGACCTCGTCCAGCAGTTGCCTTGGTCTTCAACAGAGTGGGGCCTGATGAAGAATTTGGTGCAGCTGAGGAACTCGCTGAGACACCAGAGGCAATAGAGATGCTTGCAGTCCTTTGGCACGTGGCCAGATGTACAGGTGTTGAGGACTTTGCCGGACCAACTAAGGACTTTGGGGGAGGAGCTGAGGACTTTGGAGGAGCAGGAGCAGCATGAGGAACTAGCCGTGAGGGCTTTGAAGAATTTGGCCGTGAGGGCATTGCTGAGGAACTTGGCCGTGAGGGCACAGTTGGTGAAGCACTTGGCTTGTGAGCGGGCTTCTTTGCCATTGATTTTCTAGGCTTGTCAGAGGCCTTTGTGGCAGCAGCAGCAGTAGAGTCTTCATTAAATTTCCTCACTGCTTCTTTGGCTTGGCGCTTGGCCCATTCTTCAGGAAAATCCTCACCACGCTTGATGCTGGTGGGGTCAGCTTCTTGGCCAGGTGCCAATGAAGCTCTTGGGCATGGAGGATTTAGAGCGAATTTCTTCATATACTTTGGAGTTACATATCTGTACTCCCTCCATTCTCTTGCCCATCTCCTTTCAATCCTCTGTATGCGCACCTTGCGCTGATTTTTGTTCTCCTTTCCGAACTTGGCCTCATTAGGTGTGCAATAGTCAGCATAGATGTCCTCAGGTATTCCAAATGCAGTCATGACCTCAGGCTTCTTTCCTCCTTTCTGTGGTTTCTTACTGTCTGCCATATTCTTCAGTTGAGGAATTTGAACAATCGAATTCTCTGAAGAAGTATGCAACTTTTCTTCGAGGAACGCTGCAAATGAGTTAAGTTGATGAGAACCTAGTGATTCAGCAGCGGTCATGAGTACCTGTGAACAGATTATAGTTGCAAGGAATTTGAAGAGGTCATATGCGTTCTTAGAAGGTTTTCAAAATGAACAAGTTTGAGGAATTTGACCAGATGAGTCTTGAAGAATTTCACTAAGCGTTCTTTGTCTTAGGTTCCAGAGTTGTATAGATTGAGGACCACACAATTGAGGAATCTTGAAGATAAATGATGCTTAGAGAAACGAATCAAGTACAGATGACTAGTGAGGTGTTTTATGTGTGAGGATTTGAAGAATAAAACACCTTTGAAGATTTTGTAGAGAAAATTTGAATCAAAGAGGGCAGTAAAAGTAACTTTTAATTATCCTTGATGAAGAACACGACGAACTGAGAAATGTAGATTTGAAGCTCGTCAGTTCAGATCTTCCACACCCTAACTTGGCGGAGGAAGACAGCTACGGCGGCGGCGGAGTGAAGATTTCCGCGGTCGGCGTGAGTACGACGACGACGAGGTCGAGGCAGTGAAGCTCTTCCTCACCGGCGATGATGGAGTAGCAGCGGCGCTAGTGTTTGAGAAGCTCGAGCGAGAGGGAGAGAGAGCGGTCGAGCGGAGTAAAGGAAGTGAGGAAGGGGTGAGGGGGTATTTATAGTCGCAGTGAAAAACTGTTCGCCTGAAGATTTAGGACGAACGTGCCCCTGGCCCTTCTCATTCGCTTGACATGTGTCACCCACGTACTGAAAAGTGGAGATCGTGTTAGATCGTGGGTGAATAGATAAGTCCATCATGGGATACGGGGCGGTTTGAGCGGCAAAACCAAAAAATTTGGATAAGATTAGTTTTAAAATTCCGTTCGCAATTTCTTCAGCTGACAAGAACACAGTGAAGATTTTGAACGAGTTTTCAATAGAACGCACATGAAGAATTTGTGAATAGATTGGGTTGAGTATAGCATAGAGGGGGAAGGGTCCGATCACATTCACTTAGCAGAAAATGCAACTTGAAGAAATAGCCATAAGTGAATGCTGTAGAGGACATAAACTCATATATATATATAGCCAATGAAGAAAGACGACGGAAACAGTGAAGATTTTGAAAAATTGAAGAATTTCAACAACTGATGAATTTCAACACTGAGGAAAAACTCAAATTGAAGATTTTCAACTTTTTGTGGTGGCATGACCCACCGTATAAGAATGATGATTTCAGACACCGCGTACAATTGTCATAGGGTTCTGAGAATCAGATTCTTCATTAATTTCTTCACACTTAGAGTGTTATTCTTCATTTATTGAAGAAAAACGTTTCTTCATGTGTTGCACATCTAAGTCACCAATTTTGCATAAGTGTTAGGATGTGTGTCCTTTTCAAAGAACATTCGAAGATTCTAAGATATTTAGCTCACATCGCAACTTGTTAAATCTCTTCTCATCCAAGGGCTTTGTGAAGATATCGGCTAGCTGTTCTTCAGTCTTCACATGCTCAATAGAAATGTCGCCCTTCAACACATGATCATGAAGAAAATGATGATGAATCTGAATGTGCTTTGTCTTTGAGTGCTGAACTGGGTTGTGAGGAATCTTGATGGCACTCTCATTGTCACAGTAGAGAGGCACATTCTTCATGTTGATGCCGTACTCCTTGAGAGTTTGCTTCATCCACAGCAATTGAGCACAGCAAGAACCAGCAGCAATGTACTCAGCTTCAGCAGTAGACAGTGATACGCAGTTCTGTTTCTTCGAGGACCAATAGACCAAAGATCGTTCGAGGAAATGACAAGTACCAGATGTTGACTTGCGGTCCACACGATCACCAGCATAGTCAGAGTCAGAATATCCAATGAGATCAAAAGTAGAGCCCTTGGGGTACCATAGTCCTAGTGTTGGTGTGTGAGCTAGATATCGAAGAATATGCTTCACAGCCTTATGGTGTGATTCCTTCGGTGTAGCTTGAAATCGAGCACACATGCAAACACTAAGAATTATATCTGGCCTAGATGCACATAAGTACAATAAAGAACCAATCATGGAGTGGTATACCTTGTGATCGAAGTCAATACCATTTTCATCAGTGCATAGATGGCCATTTGTGGGCATAGGAATTTTGACTCATTTGCAATCTTGCATGCCTAATTTCCTTAGAACATCCTTGAGGTATTTCTCCCGAGATATGAATATGCCATTGTGTTGTTGACGAATTTGAAGACCTGAGGAGAATTTCAACTCTCCCATCATAGACATTTGATATTCTTCACTCATCATATAGGCAAATTCATCACTATAACGTTGGTCAGTACAACCAAACATAATATCATCAACGTATATTTGGCACACAAACAGTTCACCATCATAAGATTTAGTAAAGAGAGTAGGGTCGAGTGAACCGGGTGTGAAGCCATTCTTCACGAAGAACTCCTTTAAAGTATCATACCACGCCCGAGGGGCCTACTTGAGGCCATAGAGGGCCTTGTTGAGTCTGAAGACTTTGTCAGGATTCTTTGGATCTTCAAAACCTGGGGGTTGAGCAACATATAATTCTTCCTCAAGCTTACCATTGAGAAATGCACTTTTCACATCCATTTGATATAAAGTGATATTATGATGGTTAGCATAAGCAAGTAATATGCGAATAGCCTCAAGTCTAGCAATAGGTGCAAAAGTTTCATCGAAATCAATTCCTTCAACCTGTGTGTAGCCTTGACCTACAAGTCGTGCCTTATTCCTCACCACAAGGCCAATTTCATCTTGCTTGTTGCGGTAGATCCACTTTGTGCCAATGATATTATGCTTGCGAGGATCTGGACATTTGACCAGTTCCCAGACATTGTTAAGCTCGAACTGATGTAATTCTTCTTGCATGGCCTGAATCCACTCAGGCTCCAGAAATGCTTCATCTACCTTAGTGGGCTCTGTGATAGAGACAAAAGCATAGTGCCCACAAAAGTTAGATAAATGTGAAGTTTTTGAGCGTGTGAGAGGACTTGGTGCTTCAATGTCATCGATGATCTTTTCAACTTGCACTTCTTTTGCAATGCGAGGATGAGCTGGTTATCGTCGAGGAATTTGATCAGCATTTTCTTCAGTACCATTTTCTTCAGCATTTTCCTCAGGTGCATTAGCTCGATGATCTTCGCGTTCTGGAATGAATTCTTCAGTAGATTCTTCGATAGGAATGACATCCTCAGTAGCCTTGAACTTGATAGAATCTTCAGGTGTTGCTTCATCTATCACAGAAGATAGGTTCTCTCTTTGCGAGCCATTAGTTTCATCGAACCGCACATCTACAGTTTCAACAATCTTGTAAAGAGCGATGTTGAAGACTCTGTAGGTGTGCGAATCCTTTCCATAACCAAGCATAAAACCTTCATGTGCTTTCGGTGCAAATTTAGCATTGTGATGAGGATCTCTAATCCAACATTTAGCACCAAAGACTTTGAAATAACTCACATTGGGTTTCTTGTCAGTGAGGAGTTCATAAGCAATCTTCTTGAAGAAATTTTGAAGATATACTCTGTTGATGATGTGGCACGCGGTATCAATTGCATCAATCCAAAAACGATGAGGAATTTTGTATTCATCAAGCATAGTGCGAGCCATCCCAACAAGAGTTCTGTTTTTGTGCTCCACGACGCCATTTTGCTGAGGAGTATAAGGAGCAGATAACTCATGAGTAATACCAAGTTCATCAAGATAGTCATTAAGACCGGAATTCTTGAACTCAGTTCCATTGTCACTCCTGATGTGCTTGATCTTCACACCAAAGTTGATTGAAGCCCTCGAGGAAAATCGTTTGAAGACTTCCTGCACTTCATGTTTGTAAGTAACAATGTGTACCCATGTGTAACAAGAGTAATCAACAACAATAACAAAGCCATATAGAGATGCATGATTAGTCACAGCAGAATAATGATTAGGACCAAAGAGATCCATGTGAAGCAATTCAAATGGTCGAGTGGTGGTCATGATAGTCTTCGCTGGATGCTTGGCCTTAGTCATCTTCCCAGCTTCACAGGCTCTGCATAAGTGATCCTTGAGGAATTTGACATTCTCAATGCCAATGACATGCTTCTTCTTTGCGAGCGTGTGCAGATTCCTCATGCCAGCATGACCGAGTCGTCGATGCCATAGCCAGCCTTCTGAAGCTTTTGCAAGTAAGCACACGGCAGGTTGTGGTCCTATAGAGAAATCAATAATGTACAAGTCTCCTCTCCTAAAGCCTTCGAAGACTTTGGAATTGTCAGCTTCCATGATCACAACACAACGATACTTGCCAAAGACAACAACCATATCAAGATCACAAAGCATTGAGACAGACATGAGGTTGTATCCTAAGGACTCAACAAGCATGACTTTGTCCATGTGTATGCCCTTAGAGATTCCAACCTTACCTAGACCTAATACCTGACTTTTGCCTTTGTCAGCGAAGATGATATGCTTCAGATGTGACGGTGTTAAGGGAGCATCCATCAATAGATTCTTGTCACCAGTCATGTGATTTGTACATCCACTATCGAGGACCCACTCATTTGCTTTGGGTTGATCATCCTGCAGATGAATTAGTGCAGCTTACAAACTCATATACTTCATCAGTGAAGAATATGACATCAGTATCATCAGTTCAATTTCATCAAGTAATTTGATCAGATAATCAGTATGAGGACGTGTGAAATGAAAGTTCATTTCATCATGATTCGTCTGCGTCCTTTCAGGCACTGTTCAGGTCTCTAGCAAATTTTTCAGTCATTTTGAGCACGACTGGAGACTTGACCCTGCATAAGAGATTAGTTCTTTTTCTTCACCACCCACATCTGAAGGGGTGGCAAAGAATTCATAACTCTGCGAGCACCATATGAGAAAGGTGGCATGGATGTCACTCCACTTCGTTTCACATAAGAGGGGTTAGGGTAAGCATATGAATAAGCAGAGAAATTCTTTGAGGACTTATGAACATAATGATTTGAAGAATAATGCACAAATTCATAGCCCTTAGCTCTACCCTGCGAAACAGAAGGGTTAGCACGATGATGTTCATATGAGGATTTTGATCCTTTTGAGGAATTTGATCCATGTGAGGAATTTGGTCCGTATGAGGACTTGGATCCATATGAAGAATTTGGTCCATATGAAGAGTTTGATCTGGGGTTCCTATTCTTCACTGGTGGTGTCATGAGGACATTCACCTAAAGACTTTCAACATAACTTTTGGGAACCCAAATTTTCTTCATAGGGGAACCGTTCCTGTAGTTAGTGCCAACATATCTAGCAAATACTTCACCATTCTGATTTTTGAACAGTTTGTAGTTGGAGTCAAGTGACTCATCAGAAGAATGAGGAGATTCACATGTAAAGCCAGATAAGTTAGATGGATCAACTGGAGGTCCCTTTGCAGCAACCCATGAGGTTTTGGGGTACTGCTCAGGCTTCCAATATGTTCCATCAGCATTGAGTTTCCTCTCAAAGGCAATACCATCTTTCCTAGGGTTTCTGTTGAGGATCTGCTTTTTAAGCACATCACAAAGAGTCTGATGCCCTTTGAGGCTTTTGTACATGCTTGTCATATACAATTCCTTCAGCCCTGCATCGTCAGTGATACTAGCAATGTCCTTAGATGAGGAATTAGTGATAGCAGAGGCAGGTGAAGAATTTATAACATTTGAAGCATTTGAACATTCAGGTGAAGAATTAGCAGATTCACGTTCAATGCACTTTAAGCATGGAGGATCAAATTCTTCCTGAGTAGCGCTGATTTGTTGAGCAAGTAATGAATCGCGCTCCTTCTGAAGATCTTCATAACTCACTCTTAGCTTCTCAAGATCTTGCTTTCTTTGAAGAAGTTCAAGAGAAAGATTCTCGTGATCAGATAAGAGAGCGTTATGATGACCTTGAAGGTCGTCAAACTTGGAATGGAGTCCCTGAAGACTTTCAGCCAAGGCTTTTGACAGATCCATTTCTTCACCCAACATATCATCGCTCTTATTTAGCATGTATTGAACTTTTTCCACGGCTCTTTGTTGTTTAGTGGCAAGGGAAGCAAGTTTGACATAGCTAGGTCCAAATTCATCGCCAGATTCATCATCACTAGATTCGGATAGGTAGGATTCGGTTACCTCAGCACCGTTTGCCATAAGGCAGGGGGTAGATGATGATGATTCTGGTTCGAATGTCATCGCATTGAGAGATTCCTTGTAATCCTCAAACCAAGGATCATGACGAGTCCGATGACCTTCATAGACCTTAGAGAGACGGTCCCAGATTAGCTTCGCGTGATTGAGATGCATGACATTCATGAACTGATTTCGGGACACACTAGAGCAGATGACATCCTTCGATGTGAGGTTAAGCAGTGTGTACTTGCGAATGTCATCAGCCTCAGCCATCTTGCATAGATCGGTAAGACCGATCTCGGTGACGGTCCACAGTTCGCTGTCCATAGCCATGAGTCGCTTTTTCAGCATGGCCTTCCACCGAGGATACTCATGACCGTCAAAGATGGGGCAAAAAACGTTCCTCAATCCTGCAGTCGACATAACTAGAACTCCAGGTGGTTAAACCAAAATCACACAGAACAAGGGAGTACCTTGCTCTGATACCAATTGAAAGTGCGTTATATCGACTAGAGGGGGGTGAATAGGCGATTTTTATGAATTCTTCACTGAGGAATTTGCCAGTGAGGAAATTCCTTAGCGAAGAACTACTTGCAGCGGAATAAGTACTCAGAAGTAAGCATGACAGAATACACACATAGTCATCATGATGAAATGAAGACAAACACAGAGTATAGAAAGCGTAAACACAGGATAACACAAGATGAAGACAAACAGACTGAAGAAATTGAACTGAGGAAATTGAGAAAGTCTTCAGTCAAAGTCTTCAAACACAGATATGAACAGTCACTCAACACAGTAATGAGGAAATGAAAGAGTTGAGGAAATAGATCCAGTAGGGTTGGTGTAGACAATGATTTGGTAGACCAGTTCCAACTGCTGTCTCAGTTGTACGTCTGGTTGGAGCGGCTGAGTATTTAAACTCAAGGACACACAGTCCCGGACACCCAGTCGCTGAGCACGCAGCTCAGGACACCAAGTCCTCACCGTATTCTCCTTGAACTAAGGTCACACAGACCTCGTCCAATCACTCGTGGTAAGTCTTCAGGTGACTTCCAAACCTTCACAGACTTCGGTCACTCGGCGATCCACAATTCCTCTTGATGCTCTAGACCATGACGCCTAACCGTCTGGAAGAAGCACAGTCTTCAAAGGTAACAAGCGTCGGATCCACACAGGATCAATCTCTTCAGTGATGCTCAATCACTTTTGGGTTTTTAGGTGTTTGGGTTTGGTTTTTTCCTCACTCGATGATTTTCGCTCAAAGTCCTCGGAGGATGGGTTGCTCTCAAATGACAAGTGTCAGTTTCTCTCGGAGCAGCCAACTAGCTAGTGGTTGTAGGGGGCGGCTATTTATAGCCTAGGAAGCAGCCCGACATGATAAGACATAAATGCTCTTCAATGATATGACCGTTAGATGGATAACATATTTTAGGACAGCTGGCGGGCAGCATAGCAACGGTCGGAAATTTGACTCTCAAATTCTTCAGGGCTATCATGTTCCTCACAGTGTAGGCAATCCGCACTGGCGAATTCCTAACTCCTCAGTCAGAACAAATTCCTCAGCGACCAAAAGAACTTCGTCTCTGTCACTGAAGAAATTGACTGAACTGTATGAGATTTCCAATGGCTTCACTCGAAGTGATTGGTAGGTGTAGGATTTTGAGCTGAGCATCACATGAAAATTTTTTCTTAGTATTTCCTCGACCCCCTTTAACAGTACGGTGTTTCCTATGACTCAAGAAAGATAAAAACAAAACTATAAAAACGAAAGTCTTCAAGCTTCATATTCCTTGCATGAATATTAAGTCTTCACGGACACACCATTTTCTTCACTTTCAAGGTCTTCATGAAAGTCTTCAGGAATACCAAAATCTTCAGTCGAAGATATTCATTTTTAGGGGTCAACTTTCTCTGTAAATATCAAACTCCTCATAGACTTATAGACCTGTGTACACTCATAAACACATTAGTCCCTTAACCTATAAGTTTTCAATACACCAAAATCACTAAGGGGCACTAGATGCACTTACACAGATGTAGAACATATGCCGGGCATATTGTGCTTAAGCCACCAAAGACTTAAAGTCTCGGGAATAAGTAGGTTGTCGCGTCCAACATCGTGATTGATCATTAAAATAGTATTCTGACAAAAAATATTCAATTCTTAGTAGTAACACAGTTCTACCAGATTGCAATAATACCGGATAAGCCTCCAAATAGGTGCATGTTGACAAGAAAATATGACTGGTATACTAAGTATTCACTATACCATACATGATTTCTTAATAGTAATACTTATTGATTTTCCTATTCTGCAAATACGAACGACTGATGCTTTCCCACCAAGAATACATTTTTTACTACCCCGCACTAAAGTATTGGAGTACTATGCAACCCCACACCAAAGTATTGGAGAAGTACTGACAACAACACACTAACAATAGCATCGTACCTATAGAGTCTCTCAAGGTCTTTCTTTAACTCAGGAGCGTACTTCAGCCCTGACATATGGAACATGAACCTGAAAAACAACGATTGTCAGTTTAATAGATAGTGCATATGCACAACCATGTGATAGTTTAATGATTGTCTCTCTCACTCTCCCATCCATCCAACAACGCCCTGCCTTCCAGCCATCGTTCTCATCTTTCTGGGATTGATACAATCTCGTCTATCCCAGATCAGCCTCCTTCCTTTTCGTCTCCTCTCTCCAATCTGTGTTGCCGCCCGCCTTTATTGACGAACATATATGAAGCGATGCAGCTCCAATACAAGAAAACTGAAGCTCAAAGGATCTAGCTGCTGTCTACAAACAAGACCCTGAAGAAATTTTTGCCAAGTACAATCATATAGCTGACCACAACTGGAGCTGACGCCAAAATCTTTACTTGGCACTAATTTAGAGATCAATCTGATTAGCATTAGCACAGCTCTACAAATTGAACAGAACTCATACGTATTGTTATCCTCTAAACATCTCTACAATCTGCAAATATGTGGTATGTTGCTCATGTTCTTCCTCAAGAATTCAATTTAAACAACAGTGAAGCATTGGATGGTTCAAAAGAATTTCATAAGAATTAGTAGTGCACACCGCAGGCAGACAAGGCGTGAGAAACGCCAGTGATGTCTAGGCACGAGATGGTTGTCCCAGGTGCGAGATGAACACTGCACACCATCAAGCAGCTGAGGCAGCGACGCCATCAGTTGTAGAGAAAGTAAGTTCAGAAAAAATTGAGGGCTGAACAAAATAGGCAGTAACAGAAACAGGTTTCTTGTCTCAAAATATAAAACAAGATTCAGGCTTAAATTAGAGTATCAATCTTTGGGGTAAAGGAAGTCAAATTAGCGCACACATATTTTACCAAAAAATCAACACTCCAGTATTCCGGTGAACGTACCTTGCGGCAACGATGGTGGCAGCGAGGCGGGGGGTCTTGTTTCAAAACTGTAATTGATCAGCGGCAAGTTCACTGCATAATTAGGATGCAGAGGCGACGCTGATTAGTACATGTCCGTACTAATTGTACCTGGCTGCAGTACATTCGTAGTACTAATGGACACCCACAATACAAATCATGGGTGACACTGGATTCTGACTAATTGTTGAAGTTTGCCTGGAAGTGCAATGGAGTACTTTACCCAACTAAACCGATATTTGGTTAAGCCTATCAGTATGAAAATTAATAGTGCGTACCAAGCAGCAGTTCTGAATTCACCAGTCTTCTATATGATGTGATGTTGGATTTTCAATCTCTTCTTGAGGAAGTTTCCTTTTGCATCAAGGTTTCTGCATGTCGTAGTAGTAAAATCGGGTCAAGGCAAATCCTAAATATAAGAAACAGCAGAATATCCAGTACTACTGTACTATTGACAAAACCATCAAATTTTCATAAGCCAGTTCATTCGAAGATTACGAATTTAGGCTGCTTGAGACTTTGGTTGCTCACAAAATATGAACTAGTTCCACTCCTTGTAAATTTCAAATTATTTTCGCAATAAACATAACATTCACGGTTCAGTTACCAAAGATAGTATACAGACTTCATCCAGATTTTTTTTCAGTTTCTCATAGAGAACGCACCTTCAGTTCTCTTTGCAAGGTCATGTCCACATAAAATTTCTCAAGCTTCTGAACCTTATGGGGTGCAGACGTGGGGTGCCATCTCCGCCAGACACAACCAGGCTCTCCACATGTGCTCCAGATTAGAAGGGTGGATAGGGAGAGGTGACCTTCAGCCACAGCCGGAAACGTAAAGTGGAGAAGGAGGAGCGCAGGATGGAGAGAGAGAGGAGGCCCGTGGCCACTGTGGGGAACCAGACGTGATGGAGGAGCCCGTCGAGGGCCGACAACCTAGGCCAGGTGGCTGCAATCCAGTTGATCTTGCGGATGTGGGACTCCGGAGGCGGCTGGCGAGCCCTCCATGGCCACGAGGCGGCCACCTCCATCGCGAGATTCAGGGCGGCTTGGCTAGGGAGAGGAGCAGCGTGCTTCAGGACGGCGTCGACGGCGTGGTGGTCACAGAAGATGGGGGCGGCGGCGGCGTGGTGGTCACAGAAGATGGGGGTGGCGGCGGCGTGGTGGTCGCAGAATATGGGGGTGGGGGAACCTAGCGCGTGCGAGGGGCTCGGGGACAGGAGCGATTGGTGCGAGGGGAGAAAAGGGAGCTCGCTGGTCTAGTGCTTTTTTTACGGTTTTTTTCGCAGGAGAGTTGCGAGTTAATGGAGGTGGGAGGATGACAGAAATAAAACGGAGGTGGGAGAATGACGAAAAAAACCGAGCGAAAATAAATCGTGCAGACTATTCAGCAACTGCTCCATTAGAAGTAGAGACTCCAACCATACTTCTGTAACTCCAAAAATTCTAAAAAATTAGGACAACGTAGATAATTTATATATCTATCACCTTTAAATAATTCGGATCAAAAGAACATTCCAGTGAATTTTCAAAATTCCTGGACTGAGCGCAAAAGTTTCTGTTTTTGCACAGATTCAAGTCAACTAACATCCACACTATCCCAAAGGCTTTACTTGGCACTTTATTGAAACAAACGCAATAAAACTAGATTACTACATTAGCATAATCCTGTGAATAAACAAAAACAGTAGGTAAAAGTGTTTGGTTGTCTCCCAATAAGCGCTTTTCTTTAATGTATTTTAGCTAGGCATGCTGGGTTCAATGATGCTCGCATAAAAGATAAGGATTGAAACATAAACAAGAGCATCATGAAGCATATGACTAGCACATTTAAGTCTAAGCCACTTCCTATGCATAGGAAGTTTGTGAGCAAATAATTCAAGGGGACAAGAATCAACTAGCATAGGAAGGAAAAACAAGCAAAACTTCAAGAAGGGGACAAGAGTTCTACTAAAATAACACAAAGCTATTCCTTCCGTTTGATCTATCCAAGAGTTCGTACTAAAATAACACCATGTGATACACATCAACCAACTCTAATGTCACCTGGATACTCCAATGTCGTCGCGAGTATCCGTGAGTTGATTATACGATATGCATCAAACAATTTCAGATTCATAATACTCAATCCAACACAAAGAACCTCAAAGAGTGCCTCAAGATTTCTACCGGAGAAACAAAGACGAGAATGTGCATCAACCCCTATGCATAGATTACCTGAATGTCACCTCGGGAATCTGCAAGTTGAGTGCCAAAACACATATAGAGTGAATCAATAGGATACCCCATTGTCACCATGGGTATTCATAGCAAGACATACATCAAGTGTTCTCAAATCCAAAAAAGTATTCAATCCGATAAAATGAAATCTCAAAGGAAAAACTCAATTCACAACAAGATAGAGGGAGAAACACCATATGATCCGACTATATTAACAAAGCCCGCGATACATCAAGATCGTGACATCTCAAGGACACAAGAGAGATATTAAACACATAGCTACTGATACAAAACCCTCAGCCCCGACGGTGGACTACTCCCTCCTCATCGCGGTGGCCGCCGGGATGATGAAGATGGCCACCGGTGATGATCTCCCCCTCCGGCAGGGTGCGAGAACGGGCTCCCGATTTGTATTCGGTGGCTACAAAGGCTTGCAGTGGCGGAACTTCTGATCTAGGGTTACTTCTGATGGTTTCTCTATTTATAGGATTTTTGGCGTTTGTTTCACGCGAAGATGGGCCTTGAGGTGAGCATAACCCACCGGGGCATGGACAAGGGCCCAGGCGCGCCCGAGGGTCTTGTGCCCTACTCCTTCATCTTCTGGTCCTTCCACGAAGCTTCGGGGGTCTCTTTTGTTCCAAAAAAATCGTCAAAAAGTTTCAACTCATTTGGAGAACTTTCATCTCTGCATAAAAAACAACACCACGGTAGTTCTGCTGAAAACAGCGTCGGTTCGGGTTAGTTCCATGCAAATCATACAAAAACCATATAAAACAATTGTAAACATGGCATGAATACTTCATAAATTATAGATACGTTGGAGACGTATCACATCGCACACGGTTAAGCCAGTACCATCACCATTTGCTCGCGCTTGCGCAGTCGTGGTGATTTTACAGGAAAAAAATAACCTATCAATTAAATGAATCTTGAGATATGAAACTTCCCACCGGGTCACCCATCCTTGGACTACTCCATCCCGAGCACGCTTAACTTCTGCGTTCTATTCTAGGCTAGCGGATGGGAAGCGGCACCTTGCTGATAGGAATTGCCTCCTTGCCTTTAAGGCGTTTCACGCTGGTCACCCTATGGGACCTACTCCCTCCTATCACGCACATTTGTTCTTTTAGAAACTGTGTGTGATATTTTACATGGCTGGTGTGTCGCCGCCTAGCCTTCAATGAGCACTGACACTAGTAGCGGGAAACCGATGGGAGAAGTGGCGGGAAACCGATGAGAGGAGTGGCGGGAAATGGTAGCTTGTTTAGAAAACGTAGAAGAGAAGGAAGCGTGAGCTAGCACGACGCGTGCGCACAATGCCTACCCATGTACTACATGTGCTGTCGAAAGGGCTGAGGGTTGCCGTTCAATCTAGGAGCATCCAACGGTGCAGACATACGATCCGTTGGGTTTGGGTTCTGGCTAATCAGAACGCACGACTCAGATCGCGCGCGCAGCAGGGGGGGCATCGGCCACGGTTTGGTAGGCACACGGCTTTCGTGAGTGAATCGTCTGCTATTTGAAAATATCTCGTGAGAAGAATCTCGGTTTTTAAATCCAAGTAAATCCAAAACTCACCGGAAAATCGTGAAACTTGGCATGGTGTCACGACATGGCACATATATGTCGAGGGATTTTTTCGTCCATTTTGGCGCAAGTTTTATTACAAGACTCTTACAAACTGGAGCTTCTCTCAAAGAAAGCCTTGTGGTTCCGATAGGGAAACGTGTCCCCCTTGTGGGGGAAACGATAATCACTGCCTCTTTTTGCCTTGTATTTTCTTCTACCGACAACATGGAACGACAAGATATCCGTGCTAAAATTTAAACTTCTTCAAGGTTTGTTTGGCCTTTCTATGCACTAATTGAGTTTCCTAGGCATTTAATGTCCATAATTCAAATCTGATCTCAAATACATGCTCCAGTTCACCAAAATGGCTAAAACAATTATACATGCATGTGTCCTTGGGTGCATGTTTAGGTCTCATGTCAGGAATGGGAACGAACTACAACCATACCGGCGTCCTAGCTCGTCCTCAAACATTTGGAATCTCGGTTTTTAAATCCCCGTAAATCCTAAACTCACCAGAAAGTCATGAAAGTAGGCATGGTGTCACGTCATGGCACATATATGTCGTGGTAAAAACATTTTCCAATTTGGGCCAAGCTTTATTACAAACCTCTTACAAACCGGAGCTTCTCTCAAAGAAGCCTCGTGGTTCCGATAGGGAAACATGTTCCCCTTGTTGTCTAAACATAATCACTGCCTCTTTTCACCTTGTATTTTCTTCTATGGGCAACATTCAGCGACAGGATATCCGTGCTAAAATTTAAACTTATTCAGGGTTCGTTTGGCCTTTTTATACACTGATTGAGTTTCCTAGGCATTTAATGTCCATAATTCAAATCTGAACTTCAAATACATGCTCCAGTTCACCAAAATAGCTAGAAAAATTATACATGTGTCCATGGGTGCATGTTTAGGTCCCATGCCAGGAATGGGAACGAATTACAACTATACCGGCGTCCTGACTCGTCCCCAAACATTGAGAATCTCAATTTTTAAATCCCCGCAAATCCTAAACTCACTAGAAAGTCATGAAAGTTGGCATGGTGTCACGTCATGGCGCATATATGTCGTGGTAAAAACATTGTACAATTTGGGCCAAGCTTTATTGCAAACCCCTTACAAACCAGAGCTTCTCTCAAAGAAGCCTCGTGGTTCCGATAGGGAAACGTGTTCCCCTTGTGGTGAAACGTAACCACTGCCTCTTTTCGCCTTGTATTTTCTTCTATGGGCAACATGGAACGACAGGATATTCATGCTGAAATTTAAGTTATTCAGGGTTCGTTTGGCCTTTTTATACACTAATTGAGTTTCATAGGCATTTAATGTCCATAATTCAAATCTGAACCTCAAATACATGCTCTAGTTCACCAAATGGCTAGAAAAATTATACATGCATGTGTCCTTAGGTGCATGTTTAGGTCCCATGCTAGGAATGGGAACGTATTACAACCGTACCGACATCCTGGCTCGTCCTCAAACATTTGGAATCTTAGTTTTTTAAATCCCCGTAAATCATAAACTCACCAGAAAGTCATGAAAGTAGGCATGGTGTCACATCATGGCACATATATGTCGTGGTAAAAATATTGTCCAATTTGGGCCAAGCTTTATTACAAATATCTTACAAAACCAGAGCTTCTCTCAAAGAAGCCTCGTGGTTCCGATAGGGAAACGTGTTCCCCTTGTTGTCGAAACGTAATCATTGCCTCTTTTCGCCTTGTATTTTCTTCTACAGGCAACATGGAACGACATGATATCCATGCCAAAATTTAAACTTATTCAGGGTTCGTTTGGCCTTTTTATACACTAATTGAGTTTCCTAGGCATTTAATTTCAATAATTTAAATCTGAACTACAAAATACATGCTCCAGTTCACCAAAATGGCTAGAAAAATTATACATGTGTCCTTGGGTGCATGTTTAGGTTCCATGCAAGGAATGGGAATGAATTACAACCTTACCAGCGTCATGGCTCGTCCTCAAATATTTGGAATCTCGATTTTTAAATCCTCATAAATCCAAAACTCACCAGAAAGTCATCAAAGGTGGCATGGTGTCACGTCATGGCACATATATGTCGTGGTAAAAACATTGTCAATTTGGGTCAAGCTTTATTACAAACCTCTGTCATACCGAAGCCTGTCGCAAGAACCCTCATGGTTTCGATAGGGAAAAGTGTCCCCTTGTGGGCCAAAAGATAATCGCTCCCTCTTCTAGCCTCGTATTTACTTCTACATGCAACACGGAACAACGAGACATTCTCGTTGAACTTTGAAATTATCCAGGGTTCGTTTGACCCTTTTTATTCATTAATTGAGTTTTCTAGGCATTTAATGTCCATAATTCAAATCCGAACTACAAATACATGCTTCAGTGCACCAAAATGGCTAGAAAAAACATACATGTGTCCTTGGGGTGCATGTTTAGGTCCCATGGAACGAATGGGAATGATTTCAACTGTCTCGCCGTCATGCCTCGGCCACAAACATTGCGAATCTTGGTTTATAAATCTTTGTAAATCCAAAACTCACCAGGAAATCATGAAACTTGACAGGGTGTCACTATAGGGTACATATAATTGTCCAATTTGGGCGAAGCTATATTACAAGCCTCTTACAAACCGAAGATTCTCGCAACCCTCGTGATTTCGGTGGGCAACGATAATCGTTGCCTCTTCAAGCCTTGAACTTTGTTTTCTATAGGCAACATAGAATAACAGGAGTGTCGTGCCGAAATTTGAAACTATTTAGGGTTCGTTTGGCCATTGTATATATTACTAATTAAGTTTTCTACGTATTTAATGTAGTCCATATTCAAATTTGAACTACAAGCACATGCTACAGTGAAGCAAAATGGGTGGAAAATCGTACATGTGTCATTGGGTGCATGTTTAGGTCTCATTTAAGGAATGAGAATGAATTACAAACTTGTCGTCGTCCTGAAACATTGAGAATGTCGGTTTTTAAATCCTAGTAAATCAAAAACTCACCCAAAAAATATGAAACTTGGCATGGTTTCATGACATGGCACATATATGTCGTGGTAAAAAAATCGTCCAGTTTGAGAGGAGGCGCACACATTAGTAGCCAACGAAGTCCTTTTTGAAACAAAAAGCTGACACGTTAATATCGCAAACGGTTATATTATATTTACCGTGTCAAAATTTAACCATACTCAGTGTCGTGCGTTTAGCTGTTTGATTAGATGGGAAAAGCGCGAGAAGTCAACCGTGCAGGCTCGACGGGACGCGTGCGAGCAGTCCATTGCGCAGGCTCAACGGGACGGGTGCATCCTGTCCACTCGCAGTCTCAACGGGACACGTGCGAGCAGCAAGGCCGCTCATGCTCACTAGGAAGCGAGCTCTTTGGCCTCCATGCACCAGTCGTCGCTCGCCTCGCTCACAACTTCTCCATTAATGGGTTAATTAAAGTGCCTGGACGGAGGATTTTTTTAGGGGTGGACGGAGGGTGTTTGCTTGTGATCCCATGGCAGCATTTGCTTTGTTTGTATTTTCAACTCGTATTTCGGCCTAATTTAAATTACCACATAGGGTAACGGATAATATGGCGACAAATAAAATGGCAACGAATAGTACGACGATAAATTTACAATGGCGCAGATAATAATTGTCCTACATATTCCGGATAATTTTAAATGTCACATGCGGCAAAGCCCGGAAGACACGGGGGCAAGAGAAGAAGGAAACCGCAGACAATGATCTGGATCACTACTGTATCTACTCTTCGATGGATCATCGGGCAATGACATCCTCCAGCTCCTTCTTCAATTCCTCATGAGTTTGCTTGAAAGAAGCCACGGATTCCTCCACCTCCTGCTCGAGCTTGATTCGGACCTTCCTCAAGTCACCCATCAATTCCTTGACGACCGCTGTCAGCGTCATCCCCGAGGCATCTGCTCATGCAATATCTTCCAGCCGGTAGCCTCCTCCTCCTTCTCGGCAAGTGCCTTGAGGAGCTTCGCATTTTAACCCATGAGTTGCTCGACGAGGCTGGTTGCCTTGTCAACCGAGGCATCGCTGATCTCAAGCACCTTCATCAAGCCGTCAACCAGCTCCTGCTGCTTAATGAGGCCAACGAGAATGTCGTCGTCATCGCCCAAGGACTTCAGCAACGCCAGCTTGTCGCGATCGCCGATGCGACGAGTGCGCTTGTGAGAGCCCTCGTGTGCCCATGAGAGCTCGTTCGAGGGCTCCGTGGCGCGCCGGGACATCTCTGTTGCGGCTGCCGCTTCGCGGCGGGACCTCTCTAGTGCTTCCGCGGCCTTGGTCTTTGCTGCCTGGTTATATGCCCACCCGAAACTCCTCCTACCGGTCATGGTGGAACGACTTGATAGGAAAGACCAGTTTTGTGGATGATGAGGAGAGGAACTGTGAAGTAATTTTCGAGTGGGTAGTTTTTATAGCCTGGTGCTAAGTGTGAACGCATATTAGCTTGATCGGTGTGAACAGATTTGCAATTACTTATTGCATTGTAATCTGCAATGTGACGAGAAACAAAGTCAAAACTTATTGATGGTTCTGGGCCTACAAAGCCCCGTTTACGTTGTTCTGCCTCATCGCAAACAGTTCTTTTGGATCAAGCATATGTCACGCATCGGAATCCCGAAATGTGGGCCCTTGTTCTCGGATGTACGTGTACATGTCTGCCCACTATCACACACGGTCATGATATCACCATCGAGTCCTATGGATGCGTCATCGCATCTCCCACGGGGCGCCAGAAGGTTGACCACGTGGTTGCTCGCTGTGGCGTCCCTACACGTGCTCTGCTCGCCGTTAAGGCAAATTTACAATGGCAATGGTTAATAATTGTTTTACATATTGAGGATGATTTAAAATGCCACATGCGGCAAGGCACAAAACACTACGACCTACTTATGCATACAATTATAATAAAATATAGGCTAAAAAGCTGAGCCGACAACCTTCCGACGACGGTCTTCTCGGACTCCATGATCAGCATATTGCCGTTGCGGCCGTTCATTACGTGTAACTTACTAATCATCGCACACGAGTACTCGCAGACGCATTGTATGTGATACTCTAGCCACAAGTAACTAGTTTGCATTTTTCAAAGTTTTTTGTACGAACAGAATCGCACACGAACTTATTATAATAACCGTATGTGTTATAATTTCTCATCGCAAACAGTTCATCCGAGTGGGCTGTTTTCTGCGTATCCCACACATCTGGTTTACACGAATCATTTGTGTTCTTTTGGCTGATCGCAAATGCGCATATCACACACATCTTGTTAAGATGAACCATTTCCGTTCTCTTGCCTAATTGAAAACAGTTTGTCCGAGTGAACCATATGACGTAAATCACACACACTTTGATATGTCTGACCGTTTCTGTTGCATTCCCTAATAGCACATAGTTCACGGATGGAACTGTATGCAGTATATCGCACACACATTGATATGGATGTCCATTTCTGTTGTTCTTCCTCATCGCAAACAGTTCTACTGGATCAACCTTATGCCCAACATCGCACATGTAACTAAAATCTGAACCGTGTTTGATGTCTCTGCTATCGCAAACGTTTTGCACCTTTTTGATGATTTTTTCAACCACCGTTTGCGATTATTGCATCGCACACAGTTTCGTCAAAGGGTCTTTGATCGTAGTGTCGCGTTAGCAGCATCCTGCAGTAGTGATACACCACAACAGACAATTAACGCATACAACGGTTTGCTTATAATTCGTCTATTTTTAGATATAACTACTTTTGAGTATGAATTAGAGATGACATCCATACAATGCTAGAATCATCATTTGTAAATTGTTTGTAAAGATCTTACTGATTGTATATAGATTTATAGCCAACCAATTTCTCTTCCTACTTTCTATTTCTTTCCTCTACATCACCATAATTTCTACATGACATCTTTGCGGCTGACTAGAAACTGCCATATACCTACTTTTCAAATAAATACAAATTTTTAGTTGGGCTACGCTTTGGGTGGAAAAGTTGAGCCTGAGTCAGGTCTGGATGTCAGGTTTTTGGGGGAGCTCCTATTAAACGAACTCAGCGTCAAATAGTAAATGTATCGCACACAGCATCCTGACTGGGCCAGCCCATTACCAACTCGACCGGTTCTATAGTGATTCATCAAAAAGTTTGTAAATAATTTTTGAAAACACGAAAAAAAATCAACTTTTCAAACATGTCTTGTAAACCAAGTATTATTTAAAATCATGGACATTTTTTTAGTATAAAAATATTTCTTGAAAACGTCAACATTTTCTTAAAATCCGAATGAATTTTGAAATTTCCAAACATTTAAAAAATGAGAGGCTAGAAGAAACGTAAAAGAAAACTGGAGACATCTAACATCTACAGTATCTAAATGGGGCGGCCCATCTCGCTCGGTTCGGTCGCCTATGAGTTCGGTCGACTATTTGAAGCAGAGAGCGTGAGACCTCTTATACGGCGCGGAAACTTAAGGGCCGGCCAGCTGTGTTTTGATTAAAACCGTGACTGCTGGGCCAGCAATCATTGACCAGTTGACCGGTAAATCATTGATTTTTGACCACGAAGAGTTGGTCGTCTACTTTTCAGGAAAAGAAAAAGGTTCACAAAACTGAAAACAAAATCGGCATTTTTCAAAAAAAAAAGTTCACGAAATCAGGAAGAGTTCATGAAATTTGGGAAAAAAAATTAGGAAGTTAGAAATGTTCACAAAGATGAAAAAAAATCACGAATTTTAAATATTATTCGCAAATATTTGAATAAAATTCACGAAATTTGGAAAAAATATTAGGGGATTTGCAAGAAATCACAGATTTATAAAAGAAGTTTCCAAATTTTGGAACACGAATTGATAAAAATAAAAACCATACAAAAAATCGTCCTGGAAAAAACCCCGTGGGAAAACCGCTCCAAAAAGACAGTGGAAGATTCTAGAAAGTTCCTAGAACCGGTGAAAAAAGTGGACCGGTCGACCAGAAAGTGCGCGCTATGTAGCGGACGAGGAAAAAAAATAAA
>NC_041393.1:124398244-124399260 GCF_002162155.2 Triticum dicoccoides
TGAAAAGAGCTATAAATGACACTGAAGGCGCTGAATGGGATTTGGAGAGAGCGTCAAATAGGAAACACTGACTTTAGGGTGATCCATGTTGTCCTTGCTCAGATCTAGTCGCAGGGTATTGACAGATTTTTTGAGACAACTAGCGTATTGACAATTGATCTTAAAAAGGCATAGTTGGGATCACCCTGATTTCAAGGGCAGAAGGGACAACATATTTTCTGTTCAACGATAATCCAAACACACTGCATGCATTGTTGTCATCTTATGGGGTCTTTTTTTCGAATTGAGGGGCTTTTTTACCGTGCATCTTGTGTAGAGAACATTATCTTTGGATACTTCAACACTAGTATTATTTTTGCATGCTACTTGTACACTGTACTCCAAGCACCAATATTACTCCCTCTATTTCTAAATATAAGATATGTTCTTTTTAATACAGTCCAGACACAAGCGCTCATATATATGCACATACACACACCATACACTATTAGAAAAAACTTTATACACAGAACTTTAGCAGTAGCGCCGGATAAAATGGGTGCTACTACTAGCGCGGCTAGGGCAAAAGGCGTTACTACTAAAATTGCCCCACCGTTGCCGCTAGGCTAAGTATAGTAGTAGCGCCATCCCTTGAAACGCG
Source organism: Triticum dicoccoides (assembly GCF_002162155.2). Taxonomy (NCBI): domain Eukaryota; kingdom Viridiplantae; phylum Streptophyta; class Magnoliopsida; order Poales; family Poaceae; genus Triticum; species Triticum dicoccoides. The sequence continues at coordinate 124,398,885 of NC_041393.1, forward strand.
CTACTGCTAGGTAGTTTAACAGTAGCACTTTCCCCTAAGACGCGCTACTGCTAAGTAGTTTATCTTCTCCACATTGTCCGCCTCTCACTCTCCCCCACTCCCACTCTCACTCTCACATGCACCCCGTCGTCCGCCACCGCCGACGTTCGGCCCTCCTCGGCCGCCGCATTGTCGCCGCCGTCCTCGCTTCTCCTTCCTCGGTATGCGCCCTCCTCCCACCGCCCTTCTCCTCCCACCGCGCCCTCCTCCATCCTCCTCCGGCCAAGCCCTCCTCCCACCGCCCTCCTCCCCCTCCTCCTCTCTCCTCCCTCCTCCTCCTCCCTCCTCCCACCCCCTCCCTCCACCTCTCCTCACTAATCTGTTCTTGTATAATGTA